>NC_056727.1:661612980-661617980 GCF_019279795.1 Protopterus annectens | reverse complement strand
GAGAGTGGGATGTTAAGGAAGGATTACTGGTAAGTGTGGTGAGGGAGGTTTAGTAGGAGAGGTTGCATTTGCAGACAGACAAGACAGACAAGACAGCAGACAGGGGCGGTGTATGACACATGGGGGTTAAACACCTTTACGGGGAGGGTGGTTGGGAATCCGAGACTCATGATCCACCCATATTGTAGTAGTGGCACTGATGTCCCCACCCGATGGCAGTCACCAATACTCCTTCACAACCCCAAAGGTGGCTGTGCTGGGGGCTGGGCTGGAGGGGCCGCCTTCCCCTCTAGCTGCAACAACCTGCCTTCCACCTGGTGCAGGCGGTCATCCAGCTTTGTCTGGTGTACATTGAGCGCCATGCCACAGACCTTGTCCCAGGTCACAACATCCTCACTGCGCCCACTTGCAGGGGGGGTGAGCCCCATCCCCTGCAGCGGTTCCACCCAAGGGTGGTGCAGGACCAGCATATGAGGGAGGTCTGGGTTGGGTCCCAGACATGCTGAGACCTGGTGCCTCAGCCAGGTGGGGTGGGAGAGGCAGATCCTCTGGGATCTGTATTCCCATATGTGCTATGGTGTTGAAATTAACAATGAATATTGGTTAGTCATGCACAACACATTACAACATTAGTCAAAATAGCATGCATGGATATTCCCATTTATGCAAAACAGTGCAATTATAACAGTGCCATAGCAAATAGAACCCGTGCATATATGGAATGGCATTCAGGGTTGCAACAGCATGCCAGTTAGTGGTATGTCAGGCAAGCAATAAAATGATTATTCAATAGGGAATATTAGCATGCACACACTTTAAATAATGATAAACCAAATTGAACAATGGTCCCAACAGTAGAGGTTTGTTTAGGAACATACCCATGTTGGTTTCAGTGTGATGGTTGGATCAGTTGAGTGGTGGAGGAAGGGACCAGATTCAGCTGACAACTGCTATCAAGTATATGTGTCAGTACACTACTATTCACTACTCTACATTCTGACCACGCATACACTCTACGTGGGCCATGGGGCTGCAATAGCACTCCAACAGCTGTAGATATCAACAGAGCAATTGTACCCTTATTTTAGTTATACATATCATACCTGTTTCTATACCAATTGTTTTACCTGTGGGGCTGTGGAGATGTACTGTGTGCACATTACATTGCTGTTTCTACACATATTTCAGATTCACATATTAGTTGCAGGCCCCGGAGTGTGCGTTGTGCCTTTCATATACATCTACTGTGACATTCTCTGTGTGCATCTTTCTTGGCAACTTGTAAAACTATCTGTGACAGCATGACACTTGAGGGACTTTGGATGTCTAGCATGCATCTATTTGTAGGACTGGGGCTGATCAACACAGCAAATGTACAGCTTTCATAGTTATACACATCATACTAGTATTTCTATTCAGATTTCTTTACCTGTGTGCCCTGTATGGAAAAAGTATGAGTTGCAGTGCATTATTCTTTCTATTCAGATTACAGTTTACAAGTGCAGAACCAGACTGACATGTTAGTGGCGGTTCCTGGATTTGAACCGTGCTATGTGTGCAAAATTGAACTACAGGCCTAGTCCTTATCAGACTGATATACTGGGGAGGTGTTGCGTATTGCTTGTGACATTTCTGTCTAGTACATATTTTTGTGCACAGTACTTTTATTATGACATGTTGCATTATTTGTTTCCCATTTTCAGTACAAATTATGCATACACAACAGACACTGGTGTCGCTGTTTTTGAAACGTGCAAATTAGCTTGATTGCAGATTTGACTGTTTTACAACTATACATACTGCAATTTAGATTCCTGAGTACACAGCATTGTTTTAAGTCTGCATCTATTAGCCTTATACATTTTTCAGTACATTCATAGCTACATACAGCTGAAATTGAAAGGTTAACACAGGACAATGCTGGCAGACAAACAAGTAAAACACATTCTGATGGAAATATGTACTGTTGATTTTTCTCAGTTAGTTGACATGCCCATTCTAAAGTATGCAGACAAGCAGTGCTAAATCAATTCACCTCAGTTAATGCATTCTGCAGGACATACACATTTCTATTTTTCAGGTACTAGTGAGATGACATGCAGCAGTGTTTGGGATCACCTTTATTAGTTTTGACATACATATATGTGTACATCTCAGAAATCCACAATTACTATTCCTGCATGATCTGCACAGGGGAATGCTTTTCATTTCTAACTGTTACAGTAGCCCTGGCAGGCTGCTGCAGGTCCAGTACCAGGGTTTGCAGTACAAAGCGGAGGCCTGGGACCAGCTTGCACATGATCTCACCAGTGCCACTGGCATACCCTGAACTGGTGATCAGATACATCATCACCATAATGACCTGAAGTGGAGGAAGGGTGCACTCTTGGACTAGTGGATCCAAGAAGCCCGAGCACAAGCTGTCCAACCTGTTTGTAAATATGCAGTCTTATGTATCTCTAAGTATGGAAAAAGTTCAACTTGTGACTGTGCAGGTATGATTAATGTATGACAACTCCCCATAGAGCTGCTGCAGAGAGGTCCCAGAATGTTGAGGTTCATGCCCTGTAACTGGCCCGGCTGCATTGCCAGTATGGTGAGTACAGAATACCCCTACTATTAACAGTAAGGAATCAAAATTATAGTAATGGTAGTACTGTCTGTATATATAATTGTGCTGTAAAAGTCAGGAATAAATGCCTGTTTCAGGCTGACAGTGTTACAATGGAGTATTCCAAGCTGCTGTGTAATACAAATATCAGTAACAAACAAGGTACAATATGCAGGAGAGGAATATTAGAATATGTATCAGTGTGTCTGAGTGAACCTGCCAAGAAAGTGCCATGTCATGGCTAGTGTAACAGTTAGAAATGAAAAGCATTCCTGTGTGCAGATCATGCAGGAACAGTAATTGTGGATTTCTGAGTCATACACAGATATGTATGTCAAAACTAATAAAGGTGATCCTAAACACTGGTGTGTGTCATCTCACTTGTACCTGATAAATAGAAATATGTATGTCCTGCAGAATGCATTAACTGAGGTGAACACATTTAGCACTGCTTGTCTGCATACGTTAGAATGGGCATATCAAATAAATGGAAAAAAACAACAGTACATATTCCCATCAGAATGTGTTTTATTTGTTTGTCTGGCAGCATTGTCCTGTGTTAACCTTTCAATTTCAGCCACATGTAGCTGTGAATGTACTGAAAAATGTATTTAGTTAACAGGTGCAGACTTAAAACCTACACTGTGTACTCAGGTATCTAAATTGCAAGATGTAGTTGTAAAACAGTCAAATGTGCAATCCAGCTAATGTGCACGTTTCACAAACAGTGACACTAATGACTGTAGTGTATGCATAATTTGTACTGAAAATGGGAAACAAATAATGCAACATGTCATAATAAAAGTACTGTGCACAAAAATATGTACTAGACAGAACTGTCATAAACAACGCACAGCCCCTCCCCAGTAGATCAGTCTGATAAGGGCTAGGCCTGTAGTTCAATTTTGCACACATAGCACGGTTTAAATCCAGGAACCGCCACTAACATCTCAATCTGGTTCTACAGTTGTAAACTGAAATCTGAATAGAAAAAAATAATGTACTGCAAAACATACATTTTCCATACAGGGCACACAGGTAAAGAAATCTGAATAGAAATACTAGTATGATGTGTATAACTATGAAAGGTGTACATTTACTGTGTTGATCAGCCCCAGTCATGCAAATAGATGCAAGCTAGACATCCACACTCTGCAGTCTGGCCCAGACAAGCCCCTCAAGTGTCATGCTGTCAAGGATAGTTTCCTCAGTTGCCAAGAAACCTGCACACAGAGAATGTCACAGTAGATGTATGTGAAATGCATAGCACACACTCCAGGGCCTGCAACTATGTGAATTTGAAATATGTGGAGAAACAGCAATGTAATGTGCACACAGTTCATCTGCACAGGCCCACAGGTAAAGAAACTGGTATAGAAACAGGTCTGATGTGTATAACTAAAGTAAGAGTACAATTCTTCTGTTGATATCTACAGCTGTTGATGTGCTGTAGCAGCCCGATGGCCCAGGTAGAGTGTAAGTGTGGTCAGAATGTAGAGTAATGAATAGTAGTGTACTGACAAATATACTTGACAGCAGTTGTCAATTGAATCTGTTCCCTTACCCCACCACTCAACTGATCCAACCATCACACTGAAACCAACATGGATGTGTTCCTAAACAAACCTCTACTGCTGGGACATTTTTTCCATTTGGTTTATCATTGTGTGCATACTATTATTCCCTGTTGAATAATCATTTTATTGCCTGCCTGACATACAACTAACTGGCATGCTGCAACCCTGAATGCTATTCTATGTATGCATGGATTCTGTTTGCTATGGCACTGTTACAATTGCACTGGTTTGGGTAAATGGGAATATCCATGCATGCTATTTTGACTAATGTTGTTATGTGTTGTGCATGACTAACCAATATTCATTGTTAATTTCCACACCATAGCACATATGGGAAGGCAGATTCCAGCGAATCCACCTCTCCCACCCTACCAGGCAGAGGCACTGGGTCCCAGCATGTCTGGGACCCAACCCAGACCTCCCTCATCTGCTGGTCCTGCACCACCCTCGGGTGGAACTGCTGCAGGGGTTGGGGCTCACCCCCACACAAGTGGGCACGGTGAGGACATTGTTGCCCCAGGATGAGGTCTGTGGCATGGTGCACAGTGGCCTCCAGACAGAGCTGGATGACCACCTGCGCCAGATGGAGGGTAGGCTGTCACAGCTAGAGGGGGAGGTGGCCCTCCAGCCGAGCCCCCAGCACAGCCACTTTAGGGGCTGTGAAGGAGTAGTGGTGATTGCCATCATGTGGGGACATCAGTGTCACTACTACCATCTGGGGGGCTCATGAGCCTCAGATTCCCTACCACCCTCCCTGACAAGGTGTTTACCCCACCATGTGTCATACACTACCCCTGTCTGCTATCTTGTCT
>NC_056727.1:661472980-661610480 GCF_019279795.1 Protopterus annectens | reverse complement strand
ACATATATTACTACTTATAGATATGTATAAGAAGATATATATTTTATTTAGAGGGTGCTCAGCATATTGAACAGCCAGTATTCCTACAGTTGCCACCTTTTAAAATGGCCACTGTTTGATTCTCTCATACAAAAGACAATTATTTCATGAAACACAAACCCACATAGAAGTCAAAGGATATGACACCGCACACAGGTTTGCATACATAGAAATGCTTATTTGTGTACTATTTCAGTTGTATATGCCATTTCATATAGCAGTTAGGTGTTTGAAATACATAATAACTGAGTAATGCAACTCTCAAGCAAAACATTTTATACAGTAATCTGAAAACTTAACATATGTTGCTGTCCAGGCCAAGGCCTTCAAGTAGTACAACAGTAAAAACACTGGCCTGGAAGATAAGAATCAATCAACACTAATTAATACAGATGTTGTTCAGCAGCCTCCAATTACACTCTGTACTCAACCCCTAGGGGGAAAAGAATTAAGTTGTCACAATGAACAGGTATCTGTTACATAACAATGCTTAACTTAAAACATCACTATCACATTGACAAACAGAACTGTCTGTAAGACAGTAAGCACTAGCCCACCACTGTTCCCATTGTGAAATGTATGACAATGTACAGCCATATACCTTCATGTGTCTTACTACTGATATCCCTCACATGTTGTAACAGCCTAGGTTAACAATGATGCATACCCCTCCCTCATAGAATGACTTACAAGGGCATATAACAGTGTTACATACACTGACCTCTAGACTGTACAAGGTCACACACATTTTGTCCAGCTGTAGCCTTCATATATATGGACCCTATCCCACAATATGTGTTAGGGTATCTAGGAACGAAATAAGCATAGCATACAAAAAGACTGAACTTGTCCTTAATGATTTGCTTTTGGAAGGTTTGATATATGTGGATATTTTTAGGTATTTACATGTGGTACAACCTAGAATACCCATTATTTTTGGAACCCCCAAAGTCCACAAAGACCAAATTGACCCCCCTCTTAGATCTATTGTTTCTGGGGACAGATCAATTACTATCCCACTACAAAATTTGTAGATCTCAGACTTAAAAAATGTTGTGGTACTGAGATAACAATTTTGAAAGATTTGTGGGATTTTTTACAAGGGATCGATCTGAGTGAGTCCTTTGAAAGAACTATTTTTCTAACTGTGGATATTAAAGATTTGTTTACTGTCATTCCACAGGGTATAGGCTTAGACTGGTTGTAACAAGCTTTATTAGATAAGATAATATTACTATGAATCAGTTACAAATTATTCTTATCCTTATGGAGCTCATTTTAAAGAATAACTTTGTTTATTTGGAGGAGAATATTTCCACCAAGTAAAAGGTGTTGCTATGGGGGCCAATTGTGCCCCCACATATGCCAATATTATATTGGCCTGGTGGGAGAAGAATTTTATATTCAACTCCAGATTTTGTGAATGTTGGACACACTATAGTAGATTTCTTGATGATATAGTCATTTTTTGGAAAGATTCAGAAAATAAGCTCCAGGAATTTTTAATTTACTTGGAAACTTCCACTAGTTTTTAACATTTTACTAGTTCTGTAACATATAACCAGGTGATTTCTTGGATGTTAGTATTATTACAATTAATGAGGGTATAAAATCTAAGGTTTTCCGAAAGGAAACCTTTTCAAATTCTTTTTTGCATTTTAAGAGTGCCCTCCCCTGTTTTCAAAAGAGAAACATCTTTAAGGGTCAGTTAATAAGAGCCAGTAGATTAACTTACTTGGAAGAAGATTTTGTACATGAAGCTGAGTACCTGGAGAGGTTATTTAAAGAAAGAGGGTACCCTGAAGAATTGTTAAAAGATACCATGATGTATGTTAAGAATTTATGTGCCTCTAGATATAGACCCTTGTTAGGGAGGGTTGAACAAGGGGCAACATCGCAAACAGACAAGGATGGTATAAATGAGTTTTGTAGAGCATTTACTATGGAATTTAACTCGGACTCTAGGATTGTGGGTGAAGTATTGAAAAAGGAATGGAATAGATTCACTGCATTCACTGATTTGAAATGTTTTAACAACAAACCTATTAAAATTATTTTTAGAAGGGGAAAAAATCTGAAGGAACTGTTTGAAAGTGGAGGTGGAATAAGGTGCAGGAAGGACATCAAAAGGGTAGGCACTTTTAAATATGGGGCTTGCTCCCAATGTTCCTATGTATCTAACAAGGACAAGATAAAGATTAAATCTAGAAATAGAATTATTACTAGCTGCTGTTATAGTAATTGCAACACTAGTGGTGTGGTGTATCTCATTACGTGTGAATTTTGTAATGCCTTCTATGTGGGAAAAACGGAACGACGTTTAAAGATGCGCATTTATGAGCATGTCTATGACATAAGCAAAAAGAATGATAAGAATTCTCTTTATAAGCATTCCCAAGTATGTAAACAAGCTAAATATATGTTTTTTGTGTTAGAGATTGTGGGGATAGATGCCAGGGTGGGTGCCTGGGAGACCAGATTGGAATACCGGGAATTATATTGGCAGGTAACACTTGATGCGGCCAGACCCCAGGCTTAAATGATAGTATTTCAATTGCTGCTTTGTTAAAACGCAGGGCAGCAAAATTATAATATGGATTTATCTCTTATGTTTTTATTTTCATACTATACCTTCAGTTTTAAGTAATGTTATATACTATTTTGACCACCAGATAGAGATCTTTAGTAGGCTTAGTTGATATCCCTATAAAATGTTCTTAAAATGTAATTTATCATTCATTATTGTAGTTTTAGTGTTTTTAATGTATTAAATAGTGTTTTAGGTTATATTGTATGATGTACACAATATTTATTTATAACTAATGTTTTATGTACATACTAGGTAGGGCTGAATAGTAGGAAGGTAAGCCAAGGGTTAATATTTTATTGTCATTTTAAATTTTATATACATTTCTTATTAGCTGGGATTAATTAAGTGTATTATTTAAACGCATTTGAATTGTATTATGGTTATCTGATGAAGTCTTATTATTGACGAAAACATATAGAAATTGGAGCGTTAACGTTTGGTTTTGCATTGTGCTGTGGTGTGTGGAATAAAGTGCATTTCCTTGCCGTGTCATTGTGGTGACTTTCCTACGACCTTTATTTATATTATTGGTTATTTTTGAGGTTGTGTTCACTATATTTTTTGGGATATAAATATATATATATATATATATATATATATATATATATATGTAAATAGCAGTGCTATGGATATATAATTCTCCCATATGTTGAATGACTGTTGACCATGATATGTTTCTAAAAGCATGCTAAACTACTGCAGCTCAGATGGTTTAGAGTAATGGTGCTGTCAATGGTGTGTACAGAGTTCTGGGCTCCAGACTAGGAAGGGATTCCTTTTTTTTCATTAATGTTAAATGAACGGAATGAATTATATGTTTGTAAAAGCATTGCAAACTCCCACCGCTCAGATGGTGCAGTGGTACTTTGCTGTGGTTGTAGTGCACAGCATCTGTGGTTTGAGACTTGGTAGGACTGATTAGTTTGTTGCCAGGCAGAACAAGAGCTGATGGAGACAGAGTGATTAATCATTGCTCACTTTTCATTTAAAAAAAGATCAGAATGCTTACTTCATTTTGTAGGTGTATATGATTTACATGACATCCCTCTATGTGCTTTCTTTACATTGGTAAGGGGTGTGACTATATGGGACACTTGTGTATACATGGATGATTTCACATGTTATATGCACTCATACTTCCATTTTACACCAGCTACACTTCCGCAGTTGACAAAAAGCAGTTACTACATAATTTAATTTTAACACTGCTTTCCCATAGAAAAATAACTTGCTTGTCTTGGTACTCGAACTGCAAACACCTGCTTATAAAGCCAGAACTCGAGCCACTACAGTATCTCAGCTTAGGAACTTCATCTGTATATTTTTATTTATCTCCTATGGGATGTTTAAGCAATGTTAAGCGGAGGGCCATAACACGCACACCCACTTAGCTACGCTTAAACATTCCTTAGCTTGTAAAAAAAAGAAAAGATTTATTATATTATTATTATATTATTTTATATAGTGTGTATTGTGGTTTTTGACAAGTCATTGAGGACTGCAGTCAGGGCATAATGGCATACAATTGACTTTCAGACTTCTTCATAAATTCATGCTAATGCATGACCTGTTTTCTATCAACTTTCTAAGTTTGTAAGGGCAATATTTAAGTAGTGTCCCTATTTGTAAGGCTTTGTCCCCTCATTATTTGTGCCTTTTTCCACATTTCTTGATTTAGCAGGGTTGTGAGGTGTCATACAGCACTTTTACAATGCAAGGGGCGTGTCACAGAACCTGTCACACACCTCCTGCATTGGTTTCCTGCTCCCATATGTATTTCAGTGTCCACAGACATGGAAATGATCATTCATTTAATTTCAGTGTCCGTGGGCACTGAAATACTGGCAGAATATTAGAGAATTTCTCTAATATTATGCTGATTGGGTTTAGAAAGTGCTGTACGGCACTTTCTGAGTACAGGGGGCATGGTCATAGTCTGTGCACTACTTAAACATGCCCCTGCACTTGTTCATGGTTCGTGTCTGTTTAGCCTAAACAGCAGCGGCCCTTCATGAATATGCAAGTCGCGCTGCTGTGACTACACAGACACGAACCACTCAATGCAGGAATAGCATTATTCTTGCACGGAGTTTATTGAATCCAGGGGATAGATGTTGTAGTTCAGAAGTTTTGTTTTCAGTTAGATTTAACAGCATTATGGATACTCACGCTGAATGTATATATCTTTAGAAATGAAATAGTTTTAGAAAGTCAATTTTTACCATCAGTTCTCCTTGTTACACCTCTACTATTCATAGGTTAGTACTAAGCTAACTGCCCTTGCGAGCCATTTTAAGCCTAGCCAATTATCCCTTGTGAGATTCAAACCCTGCACCTTGTGTCTGTAAGATAAGCACCTTAACCATTAGGCCACCCTCCTAATCTATGACAATTGTATTATGGTATATACAAAAGCTTACCTCTTTCTTCTTTTTCTCTTTGGTCAGCTTATGTTTATTTAATTTAGGACTGTATTACCCATAAGATTTCTCTTTCTCTCGTTTTTCTACTTATAACTAGCTTAACATATTGATTGTCTCATCCTAATTGTGTTAAAACTGTTTTGATATGTATCCATATCATATTACATATGTATTGTTTATTGTTTAAATCCCCTGGATTTACTAAACTTCCATGCAGGACTAGCTTAGTCCTGCACGAAAGCGACTGTTTAGGAGCAGGATGTCAGCGCACCATGCATATTAATAAGGCACGTTGCTCGAGCTCTTAGGCTTACACGGAACATGTAAGAGTGCAGAGGGCGTGTCTGAGAGCAGAGCTCTCAGAATAAACATGCCCCTGCAATGTAGAACAGTAGAAAGGGGTATGCAATGAGTGAGACTGCTCACAGGTGACCGCATATCCCCACCAACAGTCCCCATTGTGTATAACAGCAACAGAATGTAGTAATAAAATGAAGAAACCTTTTTTTTTTAAATCCGATTGAAGCTAACCATAGGTGCATGGGTGTGCCCATCACTTAGCTACAGTTAAAGCAGCTTAAAAGGTTGAAGAGGATAACAAGGAAGATATATGCAAATGAAGCAGCACAGCAATAGTGTAGTGGGCAGAGAATTTGACTAATGAGCAGGCATTCCCAGTTTGAGTCCCACTGCAGCACATTCTATTTTACATGGGAAAGGACATTATGACCAATATTTTTGTTCCATAACCCACTAAATAACATATATTTATGAACTCGAGTACTGCAGTAAATGCACATGTGAGGTGTCAGTGTCATAATGAATAAGGCACTAGTAAGCAGGTCTAAGCACAAATATGCAGTAGTAAGCATATGTAAGCACTAGTAAGTGGCCTAAAGCCCATTTGCATGGTGGTAAGCAATGCCTACACTGGCTAAGCAATTCTAAAGCAAACTCTCTGTAAGCAGATATAACGGCAGGTTAGCAGTGCTTACCGTCATGCAAACCCACTTACAACTGCTAAAAACTGCCTTAATCACCCTGTATCCAACGGCCCTTGTTCTGCCCATCAACAAAATAAACAGCCATGCAGGACTCAAACCCAGGACCCAATACACCATAGGCCCAGTAGTTATCCACCAAGCCATCACAGAAGTGCAAAAGACTGAGGTAGTAGTAAACATGTCCTCACCATAGTATAACCAAATTGAACCTGTAAAATGCATATGTGCCATAACCCACTACATAACATAAATATGTGAACTGGAGTACAGCAGTAAGGCCAGAAGTGAGGTGTAATTGTAATAGAGTGTTAAAGTCCCCAATAAAACACAAGGACCCCACAGAATTGTTGCACATGCTCCATCTTAGCAAAACCAAATCTACTTGAGCTACACGCTCTAGGGATATAAACCTCAACACAACAATGAATAGAACATGCTGGAGGGATAGATTCCCTTCACAAAGACTTCCCTTACTATGGAACAGGGTCCCGATCTACATAAGTCAGAGCCCCTCACTATCACTCTTCAAGAGGAACCTTGATGAGTGGATGGGTAACAGAAAGTTCATACCGGGGATCACACCAACAGCACTACTAGATAGGGACCTATGAGTGTACATACACATCAATCAGGAATACCAGGCATACATATAAAGTGTAATGAATAATAACACAATGCCAAAAAGGCATTATAATGAAGGTCTAATGTAAGCAATGCTAAGCATTGCACAGGCCAGCTTAGGAGATGTGAGAAATGTGTAGACCAGCTAACTCTTTGTGCCCAGTAGTACACCCCTTTAAAAAATGCCATCCTTAGGGAAGCAGGTTTGCCCATAGCTTAGCCTTTTCAAAACTGGCCAATCAATCATGGAAAAGTGTGGGAAATCAGTCCTACTTAAACCAAGAGGTAGGAATACATCTTATAACTGGTTGTAGCTTCCCCTTGCAGGCACTATGGCAGTAAGGGGAAAAGGAGTGCACTGCAGGGGGCAGTGCTGGTGCATCCAGGAGTCCAAGGTCATGGCAGGACTCCTAGCTAAAGACCATGCATGGGAGACTGCTGCAGGGCCAGTACCAGGGCTCCCAATATAAGGCGGAGGCCTGGGACCATCTTGCCTGCGACCTCACCAGTGCCACTGGCATACCCCGAACTGGTGAGCAGGTCAGGCACCACTATGCCGACCTGAAGCGATGGAAGAGGGACCTCTTGGAGGAGTGGCTCCAAGAGGCTAGAGCATCAGGGGATGTTCCACACATATGTAAGTATCACCCCAGTATTTGTGTAATAAGTGCCAGCTCAGGTATATCATGAATAGGTATGGCTAAATATTCCTGTTATGTCCCCCACAGCTGCAACAGAGTGGGCCTCGAACCAGGAGGCCCACATCTGCTGCCTGGCATGGTTGTGACGCGAGGCAGGTCAGTAATACTCAAGCTTTTACTCTCATAGGAAATAAAAATAAAAGTAGTAGTAAATTAATTGCTAGTATAAAACCTGTATTGTTCAATGCAAGTACTGCATACACTAGAGAATATGGCAGGAAGACTCTCATATTGTTTGTATGGAAATAAAAGTGTAATATCCTGACAAAACAGGTCTAACTACTGGACTGCATGTGTATATTCTGGTATCATATGGTAATGTAGATTTGCAATCATGTAATAGTACTGTAGCATTAAGCACTGTTACCCACACCATGCACCATAAATTGAATGTGTAGGAATGCCTGTATATGACAGGTGTAATCCCCAGAGGCAATTTAGTACAACTGAGAGACACATAGACAGTAAACAGGGGAAAATGCAAACAACAAAAACTGAGTAGCACATGCAACTGAGATGTGAACTGTTGCTTTTTTAGCACACACAGCCATGGTTCAAATCCTGTCAGTGGTAGTAGTCTGCATACAGAATCATACCCCACAAGTGTACAGATATGTCCTGAATGTCTTTTAAAGTGGCCCATATCTAATGCCTATCAACCTGTCCCCCTGGGAAATCAGTGGGATGATCCCATACATATAGGCAGTAAACAGGAAATACAGCTGATTGACACACATCTATGACAACAAACCTGGAACACTAGCAAATCCCCAATACCTTATGTGACTAAGAAGCCACGTATGTCCCATTTACACCCCAACTTGTTAAGCCGTGGTCAGAGTCTGTACAGTAACAGAGTGAGATGTATGTGCATAATAATAATGTGGAACCTGGTACTGTGTGTGGGAACATTCAGGTAGTGCTAATAAACATTCCTCCCACAGGTCTGTCAGATACCAACACTGTGCCTAGAAATGCAAGAATGATATGCAGTTGCTCTGAATAATGAGGTATTACACATCACTGTTGCCCACACTGTCCTACAACATATAACTGTCTAGGAAATCTGTATAAGAGTGATGTTATACAAGGTCAGAATGCATAAGCACCGGGGATTAATAAGACAGAAAGCAGACTGGAGATATACAGCAATATCAATATAGCAGACACAACTGTAATGGACAGTGTTTAAATTGTAGCAGACAGCCATGATCGGAATCCTGGGAGGGGAAGTGGACTGCATAAAGATTCATACCCCACAACTGTACACATGAGACCAGAATGTCCAGTATATGTGCCCATATCTGCTGCCTGTCCCCCCGCCCCCTGATAAGTCTGTGGGATGACCTCAGATGTGTAGTCAGCAAACAGGGAAGACAAGTGCTTGTCAAACATCATGAGAACACACCTGTCACTGTAGCAACCCTCAAAACTGTTAGGAGAGTAATATTTCAAGTATGGCCTATCTACACTCCCATGTTGTCAAGCTGTGACCAGAGTGTGTACAGTAACAGAGTGAGATGTATGTGCGTAATACTAATATGTACTCTGGCAACAGTCAGGTAGTGCTAACAAACATTGATCCCACAGGTACATTGGATACGAACACTGTGCTGAGAAATACAGACCAATATAACCTGCACTGGTACTGTCCACCGTGGTATTGTAGGGGATTGTGAGTGTTGCAGTTTCTCTGAATAATAAAGTATCACTGGTCACTGTCACCCACTCTGTGCTACATAATATAACTGTGCAGGAAAGCATGTATATGTGTGTGTCAGGTCACTAAAGGTGGAAGAGGGCAATATTTTAGATATGTTCAGGCACACCAGCATGTGGTCAACACATGGCCAGAGTCTGTGCAGAAAGAGTTGGATAGCATAGTGCAAAACATCAACCTGGAATCCGGGCGTATGTGTACAAACAGTTAGTCAGTGTGTTAACAAACATTCCCTCCACAGGTATACCAGGTAAGAGGTGTATACTGCAGCTAAAACCAGTTCATGTGTAATGATGACAACAGCCATATCACTGACGAAAATAAGGCTATAGGGTAGTGTAGCAAGACTTGTAAGGTACAGATAACAGCACTGACTAGGAAAGTAATGTGGACTACAGGAATATACTACTTGTTAATTGACATCTCTCCCCCCACCTTATCTCCAACAATAATCAGCATACTCACCCCCAAATGGTATGTACTGACTCTGATAATGATCAATTGTTTGATAAATATTTTAATGGTTCCCATACATGTGCCATATTGAATTATTCCAACATTGTTGGCATGGTGCCATCAATGTACCTGCATGCTGTTCTTATTACCACTGTGGTCCCATATATGCATGTGTTTTGTTTGCTATGCAACTGTTTCATATCTGGTGTCTGGGTTAATGGGAATATCTATGCATGCTGTTATAGCCAACCCTGGAATGTGTTGACTATTACTAACCCATATAAGATGATGAAATCTAAACACTATAGTACGCTTGGGAAGGCTGGTCCCAGTGGACATACCTGTCCTACCTCATCTGTCCGAGGCACCGGGCACCAGCATGTATGGAAATCAATCCTGGACCTCCCTGTCTGTTGGTCCTGCACTACCTTCAGGTGGAACCACCTCAGGGGATGGGGCTCGCCCCCCTGGGAGTTGGAGTGGACAGGCACCTGTCACCCGTCGCCAGGTCAGGGTCGTGGTGCGTGGAGCGATCAACGAGAAATTTGGTCATCTTCTATGCCAGCTCGAGGGCCGCATGTCACAATTAGAGAGTCAGCCTCGCTCTGCGGCTTAGCCCTCAGCACAACCATCTTTGGGGCTGTGAAGATGCAGTGGTGACTGCCCATGGGTGGGGACCTCAGTCCCACTGTTACCACTAGGGGGCGTGTGGGCTTCCGATATTCGAACACCCCTCCCCATCAAGGTGTTTACCCCCACATGTGTCATATACTGCCCCTGTATGCATCTTGTGTGTTATCCTACCCAACCTACCTCCCCAAATATACCTTTTACTCCTCCCCAACATCCCACTCTCACCTGAAAAAAAGGGCAATCTGTTCCCACAAAAAAATCTCGCCCCATACATAGCTGTCCATTTCGCAAACATGTCCACTGGACATATGTAATCCAGTCTAAATGGCATCACAACTTATTATTGTTGTCCTCACCCCTGTCCCAGGGGTTTGAGTGTCCAAATCTACCTCCAAATTCCATGTAGATGCACAGCTGCTGCTGTAGAAGAAATGGGCTATAGAGCTTCCCTACACCCTTCCTGCACATCCCTAGCTATTTTCCCTACTGTCTTTCTCTCTTTGTGCCCCTTTTTCACCACTTTTCTATCAACCCTTTTTTCTTTTCTTTTAAAGAAATTAGTGCGAGGGTAAGTGGGATTAAGCACTTTTAAGCAGCAGTAAGTGTGTTTAAGTCTGTTTGTGTGGGGGTAAGCACTGCCTATACAGATTAAGCAATTTAGAAGCTGAGTATAGGAAACTGTAACCGGAAGTTAGCAGTGCTTACCTCTGCGCAAACACATGCAAACCTGCTTACAACTGCTTTAAAGTGCCTTAATCACTCTGTAGCCAATGGCCCGTGTTCTGCCCAACAACAAAATAAACAGCCTCTGCAAGGCTCAAACCCAGGACCCTGCAAACCACAGACAAAGTGATTTACCACTAAGACATGCCATATATACATAAATCTGATGTTTTCAGAAACATATCATCCAGCCCAGTCATGCAACACTACAGAGAATGTATAACAACATCTAGATATATGTGTGTGTGTGTATACAACACATATATATATATAAAAATATATACATATATATATATATATATATATATATATATATATATATATATATATATATATATATATATATATAAATATATATGAATATATATACATGCAAATGCTTACATTGACACATATATATATATGTCTACACCTATATGTCTACATATACACAGTAAGCTACATATATGTAAGCAGATATATATCTATGTAGGCATATACGGACATAGTTATATATATGTTAGCAGATATATATATCCATATAGGTATATATGGACATACGTGTGTAGATATCAGTGGGAGACTAAATCATAAATGTCCACATGCACCATTAATGGGGTTGAGAGGCCCCAAACAATATACGTCTTGTATGAATAGGTATACCCACCCCCCCCAGAGCCAAACACGTCCACCCTGCAATACACTACTAAGTGTTGCAGATCCCATAACCAGGTCCTGACATGACATGGGCACAAGATGTTAACAGTACTACATCCCACCTGTATGATGTCAGGCTGGTATTGGTAACATATCATGCAGTACAGTCTGGCTCCCATAGGAAATGTAAAATGTGGTAGCTATCAACATCCCCAGGACACATATACACAGACACATATATGCAGATATAGATATACATATATATATATATATATATATATATATATATATATATATAGATATAGATATACATGTGACTGCACATACACACGCAGAGATATGTACAGTAAGATACTCATGTAGTAGGCGCACACAATATGGAACAGCCACTATGCCTACAGTTAACACCCTAACAACTGGACACTGGATGAGCCACCCATACAAATGACATATGTTGCCTGCAACATATACCCACAGAGAGGTCATAGGATTAAACACCGCACACAGGTTTGCAGAAAAGGAATACCTTTATTTGTGTACTATTACAGATGTATATGCCATGTCATATAGCTGTTTAGACACTGACATCCATATAAACAGAGTAATGCAACTGTAAAACAGTTATATTAATACAGTAGTCTGGAAAGGTCCACAACTGTTGCTGTCCAGGCCAACCTTTTCAAATCGTACAATAGTAATGACAGAATGGGCCACAGGATACCACACAATCAGCAGTAAGTGTTGCAGGTGTATAGTCCAGCTGCCCCTATATACACTCTGTACACAATCACTAGGTGGTACAGACTTCAGTTTGCCAAATGGGATGTAACTGATACATAACAAGGCATAACTGACACCAACACAGGCACACTGGCAAACAGAACAGTCTGTATGGCAGGAGGCAGTAGGCCTTCAGTAACCCACTTTATGTACGTAATGTCAAGATAGGTGAAATGTATGGTACTGTTTATCAATATAAACAAAACAATGGTCTCAGTGCCTATCAGAGTATACCAGTAAACCGAAAAAAGGCACAGAGAACTCGGCTGCAGGACAAAACTTCATTTTATTCCAACGAAACACAAATAATAACGCTGTGTAACCAGTTCCTCTTACGTTTTCGTCAACAACTACTTCATCAGATAAAATTGACCTCATTACACAATTAAATATATAACCTGTCACTGTTTGAATGAACCAATGAGAAAACAACATTAATCAAAAATGTAAAAGTGTGTATGTGAAATAATAAATCATGAAAGACAAATCATGAAATGCATAAAAGGACATAAAAATGTGTAACAAATAAATATGTACATATGTAGACCTAAAATATATATGCATACTCCATTATATAATAAAACCTTAGTTAAAATTCAAAAGCATTGATGTGTACTGGTAAAAAATAATGAAAAAACTTCACTAGCACCAACTAGTGAAAAAAATATATACTACACTTAAATTCACACTGCATGTAAAATTCAAAATACATGGCCCTTAAAAATGGCATTACATAAATAGATGCCTAATAAAAGTTGTGTATAAAATTAATTATGTATAAAATTAATATATAAACTTGAATAAAAATTTTATGGAATTTAACCATATCATAGTTTAGCAGACCTTAATTTCAAAACAGGTTTTATAGTTAAAAACTCATTAAGACCTGGAGGGGTACTGGCATCTAAAACAATTTGCCAGTATAACTCCCTGTATTCCAGGAGGGTCTCCATTGGGCCACCCCTGGGATCAAGAGGGACGACTTCAATTACAAAAAACTTGAATTCAGCATTTTCACAATTTTCATGATGTTTATACAAGGCATTATTGTCCTTTTTTTTCTGATGTCATAACCATGCTCATACATTCTCTGCCTCAATCTTCTTTTGGTTTTACCAATGTAGAATGAATCACACATTCCACATAAAGCAATATATACCACCCCGGTGGTGTTGCAATTAGCAAAGCCTTTGGTAGTAAGATGTTTACCCCTACATTTCAAAGAAATGCCATCACCTTCTTTAATGTTGGAACACTGTGGATAATTGCCACATTTGTGGGTCCCTTTTTTGTTACTAAAGAAAATTCCACTATTGGCCCCTTCCAAAATATTCTTAATGTTTCTTCCCTTTCTGTATACACATTTGAAAGGTTTTTCAAATATGTTGTTCAAGTCTGACATACTGGCAATTTTTTTTCCATTCTTTAGTAACAATCCTCCTTACTAAGTTGCTTTCACCATCAAAGGGGGTATCCATGACAGATTGGTACCCTTTGTTTTGGGCTGAAACATCTACTGAATTCTCCCGTTGATTTAATAGTTCAGAAATGGTTGAAGTTCTTCCTAAAATCGGGGCAAATCTACCATTTCTACCCTCCATTACCTCAGTGGTCACAGATGTTAACAGATCAACAGGATAACCTCTTGCTTTGAACATATCAATAATAAAATAACATTCAGTTCTAAAATCATCATCTTCAGAAGTCATCCTACTAGCTCACACCAACTGGCTTTTAATAATTGCCCTTTTCTGATAGGGAGGGTGGGAGCTAGTATAATGCAGATAGGCATTGGAGAATATCTCCTTTCTAAAAATTTTTGATTTAAAACCATTGTCATGTCTCTGAATATTAACATCAAGAAAACATAGGTCACTCTCATCAAAATTGTAAGTAAACCTTAAAAAAATCGTAGTGTTGGAAATGTAATAAAAAATTCTACAAATTTGTCAACAGAACTGTTCCAAAAAAGGCACACATCATCCAGAAAACGCCCATAGAAATTCCAATAAGATTTGAAATCAGAATTAAAAACAAATCTTTCTTCCCAGTACAATAAAATAATATTAGCATAGCAACACCTTTTAATCGTCTAAAATACTCCCCCTGGAAGAAGATAAAATTGTTATTTAAAACTAATTCCATTAAAATCAAGCATGAATGAAACACCTTGAAAGGAATGTTGGGCTTGTTTTCTAAAAATTCTTCAAACCATGTCAAGCCTGTGTCATGTGGTATACATGTAAATAAATCCACTACATCCATTGTAATAAAACATGATGTATTTCCCTGGTTTGAGTTGTGAATATGTCTCAAAAAAATCCCAGGAATCCTTCAACACATTGCAATGGTCCATTACTAGCATTTTAAGATGCACATCAATATATTTAGCAAGAGGGCCATAATAGAACCTTGAGCTGAGATGAGCCTAAGTGGAGGGTCCACAATGTTTTTGTGGACCTTGGGTATACTAGGTGGTGCTAGTGTAGTTTTTTTTCATTATTTTTTACCAGTACACATCAATGCTTTTGAATTTTAACTAAGGTTTTATTATATAATGGAGTATGCATATATATTTGGGCCTATATATGTACATATTTATTTGCTACACATTTTTTATGTCCTTTTATGCATTTCAACACTGTGTTTTTATGTCTTTCATGATTTACTATTTCACATACACACTTTTACATTTTTAATTAATGTTGTTTTCTCATTGGTTCATTTAAACAGTGACAGGTTATATATTTAATTGTGTAATGAGGTAAATTTTATCTGATGAAGTAGTTGTTGACGAAAACGTAAGAGGAACTGCTTACACAGCATTATTATTTGTGTTTCATTGGAATAAAGTGAAGTTTTGTCCTGCAGCCGAGTTCTCTGTGCCTTTTTCCGGTTTACTGTACATCCATATACCTTACGGCAGCTCACCCCTGATACCCCCACATTTTGTAACAGCCTAGGTTATGTATGGTGCATCCCGCCCTAGACTCAATAATACAGTGTCATATACCACTGTTACATACACTGGCCTCTGGAGTGCATATGGGCACACATGTATTGTGTAGGTGAAGCCCACACATATATGGCCCCAGCCCCACCGTATGTGTGGGGGATACATCAGCAGTGGACTGCTGGCAGGAATGGCAGCATGGTATATGTATATGTGCATATGTATCACTATCTGTATATGCATAGACATATAATGCTCTGTATATATATATATATATATATATATATATATATATATATATGGGTGTGTATATGCATATCTATGTACACATACACAACCATCTATATATGCCGATATGTACATGTGTAATTATCTATATAGATATCTGGATAATCATATGTACATATATATTCACCATATGTCCTGAACATGAGCCCCTTTAGTCCCAACTCCATAGTGCAAGGGGATGTCAGTATGTATAGCAGGTATATTAGTAGATTATTGCTACTGTAATAGGAATTGTCTTCACAGGCATGGTGTGTGTGGGAGGTCACATCTGCTTTTCACATATGTGCCATTGGCTACTGACAGACACCCTAAGGACATCATAGTACAGTACCACTGCAAGCACGTAATGCTCCTGTGGACTATAGCAGAGATACTGGAAAATAGATGTGGACATTCTGACACACTCTGTACAATGCAGAGGTATACACAGAACCCCTTAGTGCAGAACAAGTGGACCAAGCCTGACAATATGGATGTTAACAGCCATGTAGATGGGTATAACACATAATGGCTGGTATATATTCGCCCCCATAGGTTATGCATTCACACACCCCTGTCTGTCCTGACACATAATAACTGCTAGTACAGAGGTGCAATTGCCACATACTACCCACTAGATATTGACATACATCTGTACAGCATCCCACCGCTCTATCTGACATACATGACTGTTAATGGAGGCCCAGCAACAGTACATCTGGCAAGTATCTGCACATGACATCTAACTGGGTAAGTACACTAAGCTGCTAGGCATGTAACAAAGCACTGTGCAGGCTACAGGCAGACTGGCTCAACACTGGCCTACATCTCCTATGGGGAAATGCACATGTACCTGCATATATAGCAGGCTCTACAGGCATGTCAAAGCACAGGGTAAGATAAACCTGCGTGGAAGCACATAACCACAACCAATGTGAACACAGACACAGCCACATATGGTAAGCTAGCATAATATTACAGTATATGGACTATCTGTTCAACAGCATCCTCATATATGCCACTCAAACACTAACCCTACATATACTGGGCCGCTACACAGTGTGGTCTGATGCCTGTCTGTGGTATGAGACATGTGTGTGTGTATGGCTCTACAAACATGTAAGCCAATAAAGTAACATACAGTGGAGGAGCATGTAACATCAGATAGGACAGGACCTAGAACTACGACATCTACCAAAGTCTATACACAGGCCAAGGTACATATTGACAATACACACACTGTCGACATTCGCCATAAGTACACAGACCTCAGTACTGTACAAACAACCACATAATGTCCAGGTTATGCCATCAAATATAACCCCTACTGTACATATGTATAGCAGTCTGATATCTCACTGGCTTGTTATCAGATATGATGACACTAATTATGGTGTATAGCACATATGCACCTCTTAATGCATGACATATGTACAAAGGTTGACAGAGTTGTGGCTGGAAGCACATGCACAGGGCCAATATTGACATGTTGCTGTCATAACATCTTACATTTACTGTTGTAACAGGGTTTGATCAATAAATCACATGATTAGTCAGCTGATTACTTAGACAACACAATCAATCTAAAACTTACTAAATAAAATGTATCAGTAAATGCTGTCAATTTCTAAACTTGCTTTAGTAAAAAGCAACATAAATTAAAACCATATATAAATTCTCTGTACTTTAAGCAAACATTCTTCATTTAACCATGGCCACTTATCAGCCGACAACAATATCTGCCAATTACTGTCTTTACATTCAAATAATATATTAGTATTTCCCCCTAGTGATTGTTGTCCTTTTGTTTAATTGCTAAAAGATGTTCATAATTAGAAAACCTTAACGTAGAATTTGTCTTACTTACTTAGAAACTTTCACAAGTTTCACAGAGTGCTAAGTAGGCCACGTTTTCAGATTCACATGTAAACCTGCTTTCAGCACAAATTTCTTTGTTAGTATGCTTCAAGATAACACAAAAGCTTTTAATAATAAACTTACAATACTTGCATTGTTGACACTAAAACATACTTACACGAGACAAGGGGGAATTCTAACAACCTAAATATGCTTTCAGATAATAACTTCATTAGTTTTCTTGTATCGAAAATGTGGTTCTCCACCAATAATATTAGCTAGATCCTTATTGTCTAAAACATTTTTCCAGTTGTTCTTTAAAATATTTTTATATCCTCTAAGTCAAGTGAAATCAGTATTGGAATAGCTCTATGCAATGAGTTGCTTTTCTTTGACCATTGGCATCAGTCACCCATATTTCAAAAGAGGTTGAAAATTAATATTTCTATTATTAGTAACTCCCAAAACAATATTGCTCACAAACTCTTCTCCATAACCTCTCTCCCCAAAAATATATTTACAAAATTAAACTGTACTCTGATTATGTTATGTTTTATTATATAGAACATTTGGAAAATTGTTAAAGATCTAGCTAAGTTTTGAACTCAAGTTCTTGGTTGTAACAAACCAAGAAAAAAATGGTTCAAGGAAACATTTATTTGAACTTATTGACAATTATATAATTGATAAGAATTCTCCTTTTCTTATCTAATTATTGGTAGATGCACAGATAAATAAAAACATAACTCTTCTGTATTTATGAAAATGGTCTGTTTGGGGAACTCAAGCTGTGTCTTTTCCAAAGACAGATGAAATATATATCTGTCTAGCATGTGACACTACCTTTAAAAACTAAATATTTTTTATGCTTTGGTAACTAATTAACTTGTGGGTTTGTTTTTTTTTTCTTTCTCAGCAGTTGCTAATTGGAGGGGACTGAATTAACTATATTATAAAATCCTAAGAGGATCTACTTGTAGTTGAAGTTTAGTCTTGACAGATGAGGAAGGGCACTTGACATGGCTATAAGGCATCCTGGAAGAAGGTCTGACAACATGGCAGCTTTTAATTATGGTATTCCATGCTGAAAATAACACACACACACACACACACACACACACACACACACACACACACACACACACACACACACACACTAATCCATGCTGAAAATAACACACACACACACACACACATATGCAAAGAAAAAAATATATCTTTAAGTGTCACTTTCACTACTGCCATCTGTGACTTCTATATTTAATTAATAAAATATATGTGTATATATGCCTATATGGGTCCACTTCTGAATCTCAACATACTGAAATATCGAATTTCAGTATTTCGAGAGCAGAATAGCGAAAGTGCAGTTGTTCAAAACTGCACATTGTTGAACCTTAGTTTGCCGAATCTGCAGTAGGTGTGGTATATTTTGTCCTTCGCTGTATTCAGTCACTTTAAGGTTTATTGGTTTCTGCGTAGTAAAGATGGCAGCTGACGTGTGGTTATGTTCGGAGATTCAGGTAGGTTTGTAGTTTGTAAGGGTTTTAGGTAGAAATGTGGTTTGTTTTACTTTTTTGGGAAGTTTTAAATGTAGGTTAGGGTAGGTAGGTGAGAGTGTGTGTGTGTGTGTGTGTGTGTGTGTGTGTGTGTGTGTGTGTGTGTGTAAGTGTTGAAAGTGGTGAGTTTTGTACATGTGCATTGTGTGCATTTCTTGTAAGATAAGTATAACAGTTTGCAATGGCAGTGTAGGGTACATTACGTTAGTTTTTTTTTTCATGTTAGTGTGACCGCACGGTTGGTATATATAAGTAGATATAAGTAGCGGGGGTGTGGGAGGCGCAGCTCTCCATGTGGGGTGCAGGGGGGCTTGCCCCCCCTGCTTAAATGTATGCTAGTGTTATATGTTTTTTTTTATTTGTTTCTGTGTTTTTAATGTGGGGAGGGTTGGGTCTTCACTGTGGTCTGTTATTTTCAATATTTTGAATATCAGTGTTTTGGTTTTTCATTATTGTGGACGTTCGTTATTCTGGTCTCGAGATACTGAAATTCGATATTTCAGTATTTTGAGATTCAGAAGTGGACTCTATATATATAGACATCAATAGAAATCATCACAGTTTGTTAGGGTTTTACAGTGATTTATTATTTTATATGTCATAATAAAACATTGGATTTTACGTTTAGTGGTGGCTGCTGCCTTTGTTCTTCATTGATATTCACATTGGTTTTGCCAGTATAACCTTTGGTGAGGTTACTTCTGCTTGCTTCTTGATGTATATAAATATAATATAATATATATATATATATATATATATATATATATATATATATATATATATATATATATATATATAGATAGATATTTGTATACATAGAATTGGATGGTGCAGCGGTGCAGCGGTTAATGTTGTCACTTCACAGGAAGAGGTTTTCTGGTTTGATTCTTGGCTGGGATACCTTGTGTGTGGAGTCTGCATGTCCTCCCTGAGTTTGTGTGGGTTTCTTTCTACATTACAAAGACATGCATCTGGAACATTTCTCCCCAAGCCTCCACTGAAAATTAACTTTTTCCAAGTCAGACTTTCCCAGTAAACAAATGTTAAATAAATAAATTAAATTTTGTGACCTGAAAACATGAACATCTACTTTTGTATACTGAAGGTTCATCTCAGTATTACATGTACTTACTTACTGACTTTATCAAATGAAAATGACCAGTTAAAAACTAAGGTATCCACTTTCTCTGATGTACACCTCACAGATTGAGGGCTCCTATAACAGCAGAGATTATTGTAAAACTGACCCCAAAAAACTTACATAACTTGAAAATATAAATAAAAATGTCAAAAGTTGGAAAGTGATACCTCAATCACACAGACCTATTTTCTGGATTTAAGTTGTTCTTTTTATTTATTTTCTGTTATTATTCATGATGAATATATAGCCTACAAAAGCTAACCTAACTTGATGTTACTGGTCATTCAGGGAAGATAGTGGTGCAGTGATTGCAGCTGATACCTTATGACAAGAGGATCTCCAATTAAATTCCTTGTGGAGTCATCATTTCCTTCCTGTGTTTGTGTAGGTTTTCTCGGGTCTATATTACGGAGTCGAAACGCCGTAACAGTGAGTATGAAAAGACCAACACATATTCAACTAAATCCATTTTCACGATTCGCTGAATTCTTACAGGGCAAAGATGTAGTTGGCCAACTACACAATTTTTCCTTTTTGTTCACTGTAGTGAGATCTTAGAGTTGGTATATCTAGTTATGGATGGTGTGGGGGGTGAAGCCCCCCACATGGGTGGGTTTGGTTTAGATAAAATTAGTTTTGTTGCATTGCAGGGCAAGTATTTGTTTGCCCGACAAGTTTTCAGCGAATTGTGGAAATGGATTTCACTGAATACTTGTCGGTCTTTTCTTATTCACTGTTACGGCATTTCGATGTCATGATATAGAACCTGTTTTCTCCAGGTGCTTCAGTTTCCACATTCCAAAGACATGTAGTAAGTTAATTGGACACAGTAAATTGGATGGAGGTGTGAGTGTGAGTGAACGTGTGTGTGTGTTTGTGTGTGTGTGTGTGTGTGTGTGTGTGTGTGTGTGTGTGTGTGTGTGTGTGTGTGTGTGTGTGGTATGGAAGAATGACCATGGCAGGGCTGGCGGTGTGAACATCGACTCTAGAAAGTTGTCACTGTTGATGTGACACTCTGACCTCATATGCAAAAACGAATATCTGTTTGGCCTTACTAATGTTTAGAATTAACTTCTTCTTCTAGCTGTTACATAGAGAGCCAAGAAAATCCTTAGGTAACTGTTTTTGCCTACTGGTTCAAAGGCAGTTTATGGACTTGTATGGATGAGTTAAATGTGAGAAGGCTGAGAAGGAACATCTGATTAGACTTACAGTTGTGCATTGCTGTAGCACTTGAGGCATTTATTTATTTATTTAAATTTGTTTACTCTGGTAATGCACTAATCTCAGTGGACCAATTGCAGTCACAGCATAGTTGAATATATCCCAATGCAAGACAAAGATACAAGACAAGACAAGAAAATTCATATACAATGTCTATATTTCTATCTATATTTATATATTTGTTTGTCTATAGATCTAGGCCTATACATCGAATGCACAAAGGTTCAAAGCACATAATGTGGAATCTTAGTACATTGAACCAATCAAAAAAAAAACAATATTTTATGGAGAGGGCAACCCCCTGCACCCTCCCACATTCACTGCAATGTATGTATTCCAACTCCAAGATTGCACTGCACTGGGGAAATGGCATATTCATGATTCCCACAATTACTGGCAATTGGCATAAAATCTTGTTCAATGTTCTGAATGTCTGACCAATGAATATTCAATCTTTTGCAACTTTGAACAAAAGACAAGGACCCATATCTCTCTATCTATATAAATATATATATATATATATATATATATATATATATATATATATATATATATATATATATATACACATATATATATATATATATATATATATATATATATATATATAGTGGGTAGAGGTAGTAGTAATATCCAAGAAGCTAAGTCAACTGATGCTGTATATTAATTCTCTTCTACAGGTGGTCATGGTGAAATACGTCAAGTGTCAGTTGCCTGAAGAAAATGATCCTGAGGAACATAGCATTGATAGCTATTTCCATAGCAAATCATTGCTGGTGTGATTTCTCTGTGTGTGACAGTGGTGATTCCCTTACTTTGGGTGAGTTTTCCCTTATTTGAGTAGGTGTGACTATCAAGTTGGTATATATAATTTTAGAGGTGAGGGGGGGCTTGTTCCCCACATAGAGGTTGCATGCATGCTTGCTGTGCTGCAAAAAAATGTTTGAAGTTAACTTTTCCAAACTTCTGTGTTTCCGGAATTACTTTTTCAGTGTTTGTGATGTGCATGGTTTTGCCATTTGGTTATCGATTGTAGAAGAGAGTTACTCTCAAATTCTAGAGAATGCACACTATCCATCAAGTCTGAACATTAAAGTTTAGTCCTTCTCACAGTCACTGCTGCGCAGGAATGATATAAAGGAATTATGATAAAAGATCAGATATCTGTATTTCTTACTGTTTTCCTCAGAATTCATACTCATGAGTTATATGTTTTATGGAATCTTACATCAACAGATTTATCGCTTATCCTTTGTTTGAACAAGTGTCTGTTTTAACCTCCTTTATTTATACACATATTACCTTTGGTGTGCACCCATATGGTATAGTAACTTAGCAGATAGCATACTCATATTTCATACTAATAACTATCAGAAGGCTGGGTTCTATTCCTGCACCAGTAACTATCAGAAGGCTGGATTCTATTCCTGCACCAGGTGCTGTAGTGCAGCATAATGGGAATGGGGGGTATAAACTACAGAGTCAACTAAAAGAAAGGAAACTAGGGGATAGCCAACTACCCAGAGGTCAAGGAGAAGAAGTACAGAAATATCAAAACAGTTAGTAGCTTATGGTTCATAGTCTACAGAAAGGGTGGGTGGGATTTATAAACATTTAAAAGAATTGCATTACTCGGTACAAATTGATAGATGTAATACAGAGATCAAACAAAAAGCTGAGATTTGTAAAATAGACTGTTATGGTAAACAGATAAAACTAGGAATTCAGTAAAACAGAAAGATGTAAATTTTTTCTCTCCGAACAAAAATAGGATCTCAGTATTTATAATGAAAAGTATGGAGTGTAAGCAGAACCGCTATCATCATGCTAGGGGTGGTTAAACAAAATAAGAAAATAAAGTATTTATAGAGTGCATGCTGACAGAAAATTCTTGTGCTTTTGTATCACATCCTCGACCATGTTTAACAGTAAGTTTCATCCTCACACAGCTAAGCACATTATTAACATGAAATACTATGTCGAATAAAAATAAAATGGGACTTTATTCAGGCACATGGTACAGACTTCATCTTAAATAAAGATGGATTCCATTTTGACTCCATCTTATATATTTTTTCTTCATCAGTAGTCCCCATCTGATACTTTGAAGCATCATGCACACTTTAGGTCCTACTCAGCTATCAGTGTGCTCAGAAAACACTTGTCAAAAATGTACACACCTTTCACATATTACTCATGTATAATTTTTACATACTAATTGGGGTGATTCAGTAATCCTCCATGTAGGATGAACGAAGCCCTACTCGGAGACTGCCGTCTAAGAGTTAGACGTCAGCGCGTCATGCATATGCATGAGGGTGCACTGACTCAACTCCCAGGCTAACACGGAGCATGTAGGAGTGCAGGGGGCATGTCAGACTGCCGAGCAGTCCAAACATCCACGCCCCTGCAAGTGCCTAACTCTGCAGATGTCAGGAGATATGAGCGAGTCCGCTCAAATGTGTATACCCCCAACACTACACTCCCCCACATTAAAATGCCCTGTACAAATGAAATAAAATGTAAAACATTTTTTTTATTATTCCCAATATAATTGCCCATATCTGCACGTGTGTATGGGGGTGTGCCCATTGCTTAGCTACAGTTAGCAGTTTAGACATCAAAGATGATAATAAACCACTTATATGCAAATTAAGCCAAATAGCAATAGTGTAGTGGTAGAGCCTTTGCACAAAGGGAAGGCATTCCCGGTTCGAGTCCCACCACTTCCCTCTCCTTTTTCTGTAGGAAATCCGTGCATAAAAATAATTCTCGACATATACCTTTTAAATTATATTAAAATGCATGGAAATGGCCTATGTAGTGGTGAACGATATTTTAAATATATATAAGAAAGTGAAACGGTCATGCATAATAATGAATGCATAAGTAACCTATGTTAAGCAATGTGAAGCACTGCTAAGCAACGTTTACCAGTATTAAGCACATTTAAGAATAATTGCCCATAGCTAAGCACTGCTTTAACTAGCGCAATGTAATTGCCCATAGCTAAACACTGCTTTAATTAGCACAATAGCTTTGCGCGGAGCTGCGCATCATGCCAACTAGCGCAAACCAAACATGTTTGCGCGGAGGTGTGCACCGCGCTAACTAGCGCGTCGGGCAACGTCAGGCAACGTAGAGCAACGTAGAGAAATGTCGAGCAACGTTGGGCAAAGCTGAGCAAAGTCGGCTAAACACAGCCACACCCCCTACTGGTCAGGCCAGTAGTAAAATATAAAAGCAATGACAGGTCTCAAACCCAGGATAGTGTGCGCCATAATCACAGTACTAATCCACTAAGCCATGACAGCATTTGATGTCCATGGACTGTCAACACACATATACATATGAATCAAAGTTTACCCAGTGCTAAGCAGGTGTGCACTCAGTTGAGAACTTTCAAATCTGGCCAATCACAAATAAGTGCAGGAAATGAGGCATATTTAAGCTCCATAGGTGGGAATAATTGCCATAACTGGTTGCAGCTCCCATCTGCAGGCAGCAATGGCTGGTGTTGGAGAGGGTTCTCACTTCTGAGCGCAACAGTGGGGCATTGAGGAGTCAAAACTGATGGTTTGGCTCCTCATCCATCATCATGATGCTAGACTCCTGCAAGGCCAGTTCCAGGGCATGGAATACAAAGCAGAGGCCTGGAAATGTCTCGCTCATGAACTCACCAGTGCCACAGGCATCCCTCAGACTGGTGAGCAGGTTAGACATCACCATGCAGACCTGAAGAGATGCAAGCAGGACCTACTGAACCAATGGATGCAGGAGGTCCGTGGGATGCAAAATGCCCCACTACTGAGTAGGTAGCCATGGACTGAAGTATGTACAAATTGTTAGTGTAGTAGATAGTATGGATAGGTATATGTCTCAATATCACTTAATTTACTTCACAGCTGCAGGTGTTCGTGCTGCAAATCAGCAAGCCTATGCAGATAGGCTGCTAAGGCTGTGCCACCAGGCAGGTTAGTAATTTGTCTGCATGTACTTTTTTATAAAATAAATGAGAGAGCCTGGCTAAAAGTGTCTCAGCCCAATAATAAAGGTATAATAAGGGTTGAATAACCTCTCTGCATGAACTGTTATGTAAAATAAGTGAGAGAGCCTGAAAAAGAGTGTTGTAACCCATTAGTAAAGGTATAATAAGTCCTGAATTATTTCCCTGCATGTATTGTTATATAGAATAAGTGAAAGAGCCAGAAAAAGAGTGTTGTAAACCATAAATGAAGGTATAATACATCCTGAATAAGATGTTTGCATGCACTGTAATAACAAATAAATGAGAGAGCCACTAGAAAAGTGTGTAATTTAATTAATAAACGTATAACACCTGTAGTGTGTCTTTGTCACCCTCTTTGAAATGTAGATGTACTCTTGCAGTATAGAAATAGTAGTGTTGTATTAAGCACTGTCAACCCACACTTGGGTAGGCCCATAGAAAGAGCATGAAGGGAGTGGCAGTATCTCTTAAGGATATATACAGTCCTCAACTGTAGTTTCAAGGCTGGCATGTATAGGTAAATCTGGCACATGAGTCGCTTGTAATTGTGTGCACCGGAAATGTCCGTGTGCTGCAAAAAATGTAGGGGGCTGTAAAAATTTAACTGGTAATGTCACCTGAACACATCCAGATATGTAGACATATGAATATAAATAAAATATATAAATACATAGCAGTAACATCTGCATCCTGGACAGTTTGTATATTAGATACTGGTCAGGTACATAATTAACTAGCAAAACACATCCCACAATGTACTGGACATTGCCCAGTGTAATAATACATGTAGTGGATATATACCTGCAGTCAATAAGAATGTAGTGTAAACTATAAGTTCATATAAGTTGTTAATGGAGATATCTTTTTACACCCTACTGTATGTGCATAAACAATGCAATTCCACACCTCAATGGGTATGTGTAATCTCAAAACATTTGTTGGGACATATGTCCAATTGGTTTATAAATATCTGCATAACTTTGATGCATGTGCCCTGTTCAAACACCACAATCTAGGTGGCCTGTTGCCACCAGTCATTCCAGCATGCTGTTGGAATGTCCACTGTTGTTCAATAAATACATGTTTTATGCTTGCTGTTCAACTGTTGGAACTCTGGTGTGTTGGGTTAATGGGAATATTACTGCATGCTGTTACAACTAATTTGGAATGCTGTTGGCTATGTTGTCATTAAATACACCTAAGCACAGAACGTATGGGAAGGCCGGTCCTAGCGGACCCACCTGTCCCACCTCAGCTGGCGATTGCACCTGGCACCAGCAGGTCCGGTGCCCAGCCCGGGACCCCCTCCTCCACTGGTCCTGTGCCACCTTCAGGTGGAAGTGCTGCAGGGGATGTGGCTTATCCCCCCCGTGCAAGCGTGGCCAGAGGAGGGCCACCTGTCACCCTCCGAAGGGTCCTGGCTGTGGTGCGTAGGGAGATCCAGTGTTCAGTCACTGATCCCCTAAGCCAGCTCGAGGCAAGAGTGGCGCAACTCATGGGTGAGCCTGCCCCTCCTACGCAGCTCCCAGCACAGCCACCCTCCGGGCTGTGAAGGTGCAGTGGTGACTGCCCATGTGTGGGAATCTCAGTTCCACTGTTACCATCTGTGGGCTCATGGGCTTGTGATTTCCAAACATCCTTCCCCATCAATTGTGTTCACCCACCCCATGTGTCATATTCTGCCCCTGTATGCATCTTGTTTGTCTTGTCTGTTTACCTCCCCAACCTACCTCCCACAACATACCTACTTCCCCTACCTCACATTCCACTCTCACCTGAAAAAAAAATGGGCAATCTGCTCCCACAAAAAAATTGCACCCCATACATAGCTGCCCATTTTACACAAATGTCCGCTGGACACAGACACTGAAATTCAATTGGCAGTACAACATACTTGTTTGTCCTCACCCCTCTCTCAGGGGTGGAAGGTTTCAAAATTCCCTCCAAATTACTAGTATATGCACAGCTATTGCTGTTAAAGAAATGGGCAGCTATGGACCTTCCCTACACCCATCCTGCACATCCCGAGCTGTTTCCCCTACTGTCTTAAACTCTTTGTGCTCCTTTTTCACTACTGTCCTATCTCCCCATTTTCTTTTCTTTCAAAGAAATGAGCGCGGAGGTTAGCGGGAGTAAGTGCTTGTAAGCAGTAGTAAGCAGGTTTATGCGAGTGTGTGCATGTGTGCGCTTAGCTAAGTATTGCTAAGCATTACGCAAACCCGCGCAAACCCACTTACAACTGCTTAAAAGTGCCTTAGTCACCCTGCATATGAGGGGCCTTGTTCTACTCAGCAGCAAAATAAAACACCACTGTCAGTCTTGAACCCCGGACCTTGGACACACTAGACTGCATGAAGTACCACTAGGCCACAGTAGATATACAGCAAGATGTTGCTGAAATATATATATCATGCATCAGAATGTGTGAATATAAAGGAAAGATAGGAATGCCATAACACAAAACCTGTTCTGTGGAACTATACCAGCAGTTGTTGTGGAATTGCATTACATGACTGTGATAACAGAACCAGACATTCTAGCAGTAAATACTGTTACAGCAGCACTTCACAACCCCCACACAGTATCATAGCAGGACAATCCCCACACAAATGTACAAAACACCAGTGTGTTCAAGGTACAGCAAGGATGTAGGTAGGCATACTCAGTACTGGAATTGTCCAGTTACATAACTATCCTGTGATAATGTCAACAAAATAAAAAGCACAAACAGTGCAGAAGTGAATACATTAATATCCACAGTATAGCTGTTCCCAAACAGTTCATGTGCCAAATAGAAACATCTCAATAACTACATATGTATGGCAGCTAATTGTAGATGTTGTAAAGAAACTCCATACTTCCATGTATCTTGTGTTAGCATTTCTAGGGGTGAGTACAATTCTACACTGTCAACTGTGTACTGGAAGAGGCAACATTCAGGTCTGAGTACAACATACAAATAACTGTCTACACCCTTAGCAACAGTTAGAAGAAGTATACCAACCTTCTGACTTACACAACGGTGTCCACAGCAAACAAGCATGGTCCCCACTCTGGAATTCTGAAAGGGCTACGCCTACCTGACCTAGCAATTTATAGCACTGGGTTGCTATGACAGTGAGTACTGCAAGTACCACACAGCGGGCTGCATGCAATTGCCAAATGGTGGCCACCAATTGGTACAGAGGCCATCACATGCACATGTGCAGATACCTATAAAAGCAGTCTGTACTTGCTGTCCACACATGCAATCATTCCATTGCAGGTACAGAGGGAGAGAGAGAGAGAGTGAGAGAGAGAGCAAAAAAAAATAATAATAAAAAGAAAAGAAAAGGTGATGTAAAGTAAAGAAATATAACAAAATGAATATATTGAAAATAAATCAGTATACTGACAAAAGAAATTATATTGAAAAAATGTATTGAATAGAAACTATATTGAAAAAAAAATTGAAATAAAATATATTGAAAAAAGATTTGAAAGAAAAATATATAGAAAAAATATATATATTGAAAAGAAATATATTGAAAAAAATATATTGAAAGAAAATATTTAGAAAAGTTAAATATATTGAAAATAAAAATATTGAAAATCAATATATACTGAAATAAAAATCTATAAAAGAAGATTCCTGAACAGTAAAGGAGATATTGAAACCAACACCTATATTGGGAAAAAAAGTTTACCAGGATATACGAACACATACAAAGGAAAGGTATGTAACAGCTATGTATTTACTGGAATGTAGTAGATGTTTATGAAGAGTACTCTATATAGTCGGAATCATCCATATGTGGCAGCAGTACGTATCGATGCACAGATGGCCTGCATAACCACTGGCATGGGGAAATGAGTGTGTTGCTGTGTGCAGTGGGATGTGACGGTGACATATGCAGTCCAGCATTAAATGTCAAACATCTAATCCATGTTATCTGTGTTCTGTACAGTAGTGTGTACAAAGTCTGTTTGAGGTAGTAGCCCATACGGTTATGCAAACATGGATGTGACAGAGTAACAAATGCATGATAGTCATATTAATGTGTAGCCTAGCATTGGCAACAGCTGTACCAGGCTAGTATGCTAATTCAGCATCAGCATCTATGTATACACCCTCTGATATTACCGTGTGCTCACATGGGACACCTGTTCATGTTGCAGCAAGGCCCAACAGATCAGCCATGAGGTACATGTACTTACAACAGTGTGGTCCTTGTGTGTGTATGGCACACACATATGGAGAGATCTGTCCGTGTCAGATATATTAGCATCTGTACATGTGCATTGAGCAAGGGACATACTGCAACTGTTTGTGAACGGTGGATATATATATGTTGTTGAAAGTTGTTATGTGCATATTTCTATGTAGGTTGTAGTGTGTGGTAGACCAGACAGCATACAGTGCTGGTATATGACATGTGGTGGTTAAACGCTGTGGGTATGATTCATCAGGTTTGCAGTGTTGCAGCCAGTGAGGCCTGCTAAAGCTACATGGGCTGAGAACACGTTAAACGCATTCTGCACAACACTGTGCAATGTTATGACATAACTGTATACGTCACAACCTTCCCATACTTGATATACCCACCATGACAGGTGGACTGTATATGTGCCTATATGTATATCTATATGTACAGCAATGGATGTTCATATGTATGTGTGTATGTAGATATATTTATATACATATATATATATATATATATATATATATAGAGAGAGAGAGAGAGAGAGAGACAGGGTCATAATTACTGCAACAGATGCCTGGTGACAAAGCTATGGACTCAAGCTCAATGTTGACACTGCATTGGCATCCCTCCTTGCAAAGACTCAGTACCCATGAACTACCACATAGGTGGTAGTCTACTCAACACCAAAGGTGTGATAAGAGACCATGGGACACAGGTGGGCATTAGTCTCCCCTTCGATAGTCACAGTGCCACACTAGTCATGTAATCTGACTATGTGGCACACGTCATCACAAAAAGGTGTGTCATCCAGGGAAAAATAGGTCAGTGTTCCCCTCTACACCACACACATAAGACCCAGTATAGAGTACAATGCTCCATGTGGTATGTGCCTCACAAGACATCTACAGCAAGTGGAAAGGGCACAGACATACCTCACAAAGAGTGATACCAGCGACAAACAGATGCCCTATGCAGACCATCCCACAAACCCACAATTACACTGTGTTGCATATCGCCTACCCAGAGGTGACCTCTGACTGACATACTAAGCTATGTCAAACCCAGATCTGTTGGACATGCTCCACGTAAACAGATCACAATCTGTACGAGCCACACGCTCTTGGGACCCAAACCTTTTGACCACAATAAACAGCACATGCTGGAGGGATAGATCCCTATCTCAGAGACATCACATACTCTGGAACTAACCAACTATCCATAGCAAACAAAACTCCTAATTACCAGTTGTCATAAATAATCCTGGAGACTGTATGGGAGATAGTGAATACACCCAGGCAATCACCTCAGTGTCTCTGCTTGACTGGGCCACGTGAAATTTAAATACCTGTGTGTCAGAGGCCAGGGTAGGGTATGGCTAGAGTTCTATAGGTCCTAGGGCCAATAGCCTCTTACCTACCTATGAAGTGATACACACCCACATGTACTTGTCGCAGTAATCAATATGTGAGGTGACTGAGTGTGATGGTGAATGTGTCGGTGAATGTGTCAAAGTTCAGTATATGTGTGATAGGTTAGTGGGAAACTGTTTCAGTCATGGTATTATGTGTCCTAGCTGTGATCCCAGCAAAAGATGTGTATGTAATTATTAGGCAGAAAAAGCAGCATGCCATACGGTCTGACATAGTCCCTTGTTGTCGACTGGGGTGTCCCACTGTAGGCTAAAGCAGTACATGTATGCTTATTGGGCATTACTGCTGGTGAATCCAACTCCTGTATGAACTGTAGTACTACCTGAAGCTGTATGCCTAAACAGCACAGTATGGTGTACGTGCACATTTATTGGAACCACTGTTATGTGTGTTCCCTGTAGACCTCACAGATTACATACCTCAGGCATAAGGTCTGGTAACTACTGACACATAGTACTGTAAGGTACACAGGTAAAGGTCACCTGGGTTGCCATACCTTTGTGTCTGTTATGTATGTCTGCTGTGTGTGGGTATGCCTGTACTATGGCCTCGGTCATATGTGTGTTACAGGATATAACTGCGTATCTAACAACATGTATAGTCTAGTACAGCGGTATGCCACCTATACTAATGAATGTGCACATATGTTAGGCAGGGGTATACTGTTAATACTGTCTGTGGACTTTACATTCATTGCAATGGATTACATATTTCATGATGCATTAGCATGATATATACCTCCTGTGGCTAGGTGGTGCATTGTGTCACATACAGTGTGCCATGTACTGTTGTATAGTCTTACATACTGGTATAACTTTGTTGCTGTGCAAAACATAGTTCGATATATAGAGTGTGCCAGGCACTGTGAGGCATCTGTGTGTTGAGAACTGATATGTGGTATTGGAAGTGTGTATCTTCTGACAGCCAATAGGTTGCTATGTATGGCAGTTAATTTATATCTGTACTTTAGAATGTCACGTGTGCCACATGACTTGCTAACACATATTGTTTATTTGTCTTCCAGGGTAATGTCCCACCATCGTAACCCAGCATATAGCACATCCTAGGAGGAAGCCATCACAGTGAGCCTGGTGCAGCACTATGTGCTGCTGTTCTCCAGAACCAGCCAGGACCAGCATGAGTGGGCTGCGCTGTGGCAAGATCTTGTCTGTAGGGTAAATGACATAGGCATGAATAACCAGACATATGAGCAGGTGCGCCATCACAGCAGTGATTTAATTAGACATGTCCGGCAGCATGCGCCTGATATCTGCAGACAACAGCTTGCCACATGTGGGGGGGGTAGCCATCCATCCCCCCCTCACCAGAGTGGAGGAGCTGCTCCTGAGCCAGGTGGCTCCTGGCCAACAACAACCACAGCAATTAACATGCATCATCATGGAGGCAGGAGCCACCCAACAAGTTGACATGGAGCATGCAGGTAACATGGCATAGCTGTAGAATACTGTTACCTCTATTGGTAGAGCATGTTTATGTGAGATGTGTACTGTGTAGTTAGACAATGTGGTGCCTAGTGTTATGCAATACTAATAATTAGGAATATAATCTGTAGGCCTGTGACTGACCACCGTTGTACTACTGTAAGATTGCAAACACGCAGTAGCAATGCCACAGTTGTTGCCACTGACAAAGTGTCTGATATCCTTGTAGGTCCCTCTGGTGTGACAGCAAGGCAGCAGAGCCATGCTAGTGAGTGTGTTATACCTTTAATATTGCTAATTAAATGTGCATGTCATAGATGAGGTGTAGGCTATGTACACGTAACGCACCTACGCATAATGCATGCTGTGCATGTTTGCTGTGAGACTATGCACATCCTAGTAACGTGGGTAGCTGCCTAAAACACATACAATACACAGAGCATCCCACACAATTGTGGCAACACTGTAGTGGACATCGGATAGGCAGAGTCGATACACATGCACACAACTTACACACCTTTGTCATATGCAGTACACGTTAACGTGCTACACATGGCGTATTCAGACACCCACTGTAAGGTCACATTACAGTATCCCAAACCTCATCCACACAACACACTTAATATACCTGAGGGGTAGATGCCTCACATGTGGCTGTGCAACACTTTTCAACACATAACACATTCATGTTAGGCAATGCCCCCTATTGGGCACCCCACAAACCCATGTAACAACTGGCTGTGAAATGGTGAATGTAGTCATGGTACTGCAGTTCAGGTGCAGCATGCTATGTGCCGGTCTGGCACACATTAGTAGCTTTGAGTGACCACATGATGCTGCATGATGATGGCTCATGGTACTACACCCCATCCAGTTACAGTGGTCACAGTAATACACATATCATGAATTGCTATGCACCTCAATGTTGTGTGTGTGCAGACATATGCACCTATATGCAATATGCATAGCAATCCCCATTTGTAGAAAGTGACACACATATGTCTTGTAATGCTATGGGGTGTATAGGTCACATGACACACATTGTGTATGTGTGATGTTTCATGTTGCAGTTGTGTGGTAGCATGCCATGTCATGGCTGGCAGTGTCATATACACAATATGTCCTACACTCACCATAACCACTGTACAATGGCTATGTTGAACAATGGTATTCCATCAGATATACATGCACCACTCATCCTGTGTGTATACATAGCATGCATGTGCTACACCTGTGTCCACAATCATCTGCTAAAGACACAGATGCTCTAATCAGTAATGGATATCTATGTGACACACTGATACACATCCAGCCATGGTATGTATACCTGTGACTGATGGTGCACAGGACATTGCAGGGCTTTTAATACCTGCACAGCAATTTTGTATCCATGTACACATTGCGTTCCAGGGTGAGGCAATTCACTGAACAAAACACACATGCATCAAGGCCATGTATACTGTTATTAGCAATGGCTGTCTACACTCACACTGCATGCTGCTGAGCAACACACATCCTGCATGCTGTCATGTTTGCTATAAATGTTTGGCTTGTGATACTGTACCCCAACATCACACGCTATTGAGTATGTTCAGGATTGCTGGTGGTGTGTGTGTGTGTGTGTGTGTGTGTGTGTGTGTGTGTGTGTGTGTGTGTGTGTGTGTGTGTGTGTGTGTCTGTACTAGTGAGGAGTGTGCATGTGTGCATGTGTGCATGTGTGCATGTGCTTATGTGTTCATGTGCTTATGTGTGCATGTGTTCATGTGTGCATGTGTTCATGTGTGCATGTGTGTATGTGTGCAAGTGTTCATGTGTTCATGTGTGCATGTGTTCATGTGTGCATGTGTGCATGTGTGCATGTGTTCATGTGTTCATGTATGCGTGTTCATGTGTGCATGTGTTCATGTGTGCATGTGTGCATGTGTTCATGTGTTCATGTATGCGTGTTCATGTGTGCATGTGTTCATGTGTGCATGTGTGCATGTGTTCATGTGTTCCTGTTCCATGTGTTCATGTGTTCATGCATTCATGTGTGCATGTGTTCATGTGTTCATGTGTGCATGTGTTCATGTGTGCATGTGTGCATGTGTGCTGACATCATGTACAGGTCGTAAAGTGTGTTTCCTGTCTCCCTCTCACAGGTGCTGATACTGGGCTGGTTCAATGCAGCAGGGAAACTGATGTCACTGAGCATGGTAGTGACAATGATGATAGGTGTGTTGAGGCACAGGCATGTTTGCCAGGGTCTATCGTTGGGCCACCAATCAACACTACACAAGTGTCCACCCCATCCATGCACACAGTCATACTGCCATTATATCCATCACCAATGCCCTTAGCAGAGGGACAGCGTACAGCCGGCATTGGCCAGGACTGTGTGGTATCCATGGCACATGCATCCCGACACAGCAGCCATACCCAGATGTCTGGAAGGGTGCCACATAGGCAGATGTCCAGGGGTTCTCGTTGGAACACTGCTGCCCATCATGCCACTGGCAGATGTGCCACAGGTCTAAGTACCTCATGCATGTTCCAGGCTGTCATGGAGGCACAGGCACGTATGAAACGGTACACCAGACAGGGACTGAGGGCACAGAGGGCACATAACACCACCATAATAGACATTATTTGTGACCTAGCTGGTGCAATCTGCAATTACACTGAGGTCACCGATAGACGTTGGGGAGAGACACTAGATGTCCTCTGCAATGTCATGTCCATGTGTCAGGACAGTGCGGGATGGTTGAGTCACCGACGTGGATGTATGCCAGCAACATCAGCAGCTGGCAGTCGCTGCGGATGTCCCTTGAGCAACAGCCGCTCCCGTAGTGCCAGTACCAGCCCCAGCAATGTTGGGGGTGGGCTGTCCATAGAACGTCCTAGAAGACCACATGCACGTGGCTCTGGACAGTCCCAGCAGGGACCTGGGTCCAGCATCCATCTACCACTGGGGATAGTACCCAGTCTGGCTTGGTACCTGATAGTGTCAGTAGCACTCCTGCCAGGCACAGACACCATATCTGTGGCCAGAGACAGTGGTCTGTAAAGCCTCGCGGGTACAGTCTGTGGCTGTCCCACAAGTACCCGTATGTGGCAGCCACATGGTGGAACTGTCTGCATGCAGACACACACACACATAATCCAGACACCTAGGGCTAACACATACCCACACTCATTACATCAACATTGGCCCATACCATTGTTCTTGCCCCTCACACACACACACACACACACACACACACACACACACACACACACACACACACACACATACATGTCGATTGGATGACTCACTGTAGGCCTCTGGCAGACCAGCAACACACCCTGTGCATATGATGAAACCTGTGCCACCTCCTGTCATCTGTAACATCGATGCAGGAACAGGCTACCATGGTACTGATGCACAGGGTGTCATTATAGCAGTATAGCAATGCTAGCATGTAGTCAGCAGTAGAGTGTAATGATATGCTTGAAGGTGTATCTGAGCAGGCATGATGCATTAAAGCTATAATTGTCGTTGTAGTGTGGTTTACGCCAGTGTTAGTTCCAATTGTATATTGTCCGCCCACGTGCCACTTGGCTGATGTGTGCAGTATTGGCAGCATGTGTTAGTGAGTGAACAGTATGTGTGGGATGTGTGTAGCATATATTTGCAGGTGTACATTTGTGGTAATGGAGGAGGTGCACTGTCTGCATGTATGTGCATAGTGGACACATGCGCAGGGTGACATGCTCTGTATTACACAGTAACACTCCATGGTTTCTATTGGTGGCCAGTATGCATTGTACTACACAAATTTTGGAACCTGACTACACATGTGTGCATTACATGGTTTGACACTGTGCTGTGGGTGATACTGTTACTATCTGTCATTGTTTTGCATTCTGATAGTATACATGACTTCAACAGCCTGACCATAACCAATCGTTAGATGATGTGTTGACAACTGACACACAGATGTAGGACACACAGCAACATTTGGATCCTTCAGGTACTATACTATGCCAGTAACCAGTGGTATTCGGCTGCACCCATTACTGGGACCACTCCTGTTCGGCATATGGCTCTCTTAGGTACAAGCAATCACAATAGGGATATGTCTGTCCACGTGTGCTAATGCATACTGTGGTCTATACTGCATTCTCCAAGTGACACACAAGGGTATCATACAGACAGATACCTGTTGTCGAACCCATGCTGTAAAGCTATAGGCGAAACTAGGTGTAATCATCCACCTTTACAGAACATAGTATCCCCACAGTACCACATAGGTAGTAGCCACCAACATGATGAACTGGTACTGATGTGTACATGCAACCTAGTGTTATGTCATCTCACCTTTGATAATCACATTCCCTAAGGTATTTTGAAATCCCTCGGTGGATCACATAAGCAAGAAGGGGTCTGCATGCATGTCCACACAGGTTATTGTACACCTATAATGTATAGTCATCATTGACAGATTCTGCTGCATTTGAACAGGTCAGACATATGCCTCGGCCATAAACCCTCACCCAAACAATTCATTAGAAACCGTAATGAGTGTGTATGACACGGATGACCTAGGCCAGGCATCACTGCAGTGGCTGGCCTTTTCACAAGCATACAGATGTGACCTAAGGTCTGTGAGGCAGCAGCACAGTTTGGCAAAGATGATAGCTGTGTACTTGGACAAAGCAGAGTTCACACACATGCAATGATTTAGATAACATGTACGTATATCTATTTGCCTCACAGCTACCTCACATGTGCTATGCCTACTGATATGTCATACAGTGGTAAAAGCAAAACCCCCAACACAATGGCCAACACTGTCACACACACACTCACCAAGTGCAGGATTCAAACCCCTACCTAACTGCTCCATGATACTAGAGAAGTACGCATAACACAACGCACTATACACATTACTGGGGGTTCTCTTTTCCACAGGTTTATTTGTAGGATGGTGACATCATCAGACTTGACAAAGATTGGTTTAACACCTTTAAGGTGTTTTACTATTCTCCTAAAATGTTGTGCCTTTCCAAGGAGGCCACACACAAACACTTGTCAAGTGCAGGACTCAAACCACTACCTAACTGCTTCATGATACTGGAGGAGTACACATTAACACGCCGTGCTACACACATTACTGGGGGTTCTCTTTCCACAGGTATATTTGTAGGATGGTGACATCATCAGACTGACAAAGAATGGTTTACCACTTTTAAGGTATCTGATTACTCTCCTAAAAGGTTGCTCCTTCCCAAGGAGACCACACACACACACACACACACACACACACAGTTGTCAGTTGCAGGATTCAAACCCCTACTGAACTACTTTACGATACTAGAGAAGCACACATTAACACGACGCGCTATGCACATTATTGAGTGCCCTCGATTACACAGGTATATATGTAGCATGGTGACATCATCAGACTTGACAAAGAATGGTTTACCACTTTTAAGGTGTCTGACTACTTTCCTAAAAGGTTGCTTCTTCCCAAGGAGACCACACAGTTGTCCAGCGCAGGATTCAAACCCCTACCTAACTATTTCATGATACTAGAGGAGTACACATTAGCACAACACGCTATACACATTACTGGGTGTTGTCTATTCCACAGATATATATGTATGATGGTGACATCATCAGACCTGACAAAGAATGGTTTACCACTTTTAAGGTGTCTGACTACTCTCCTAAAAGGTTGCTCCTTCCCAAGGAGACCACATACAAACAGTTGTCAAATGCAGGATTCAAACCCCTACTTAACTACTTCATGATATTAGAGGAATATGCATTAACACAATGCGCTATACACATTACTTTGGGCTCTCTTTTCCACAGGTATGTTTGTAGGATGGTGACATCATCTGACATGACAAAGATTGGTTTAACACTTTTTAGGTGTTTTACTACTCTCCTAAAAGGTTGCTCTTTCCCAAGGAGACCACACACAAACTTGTCGAGTGCAGAATTCAAACCACCACCTAACTACTTTATGATACTACAGAAGTACACATTTACATGCCGCACTATACACATTACTGTGAGTTATCCTTTCCACAGGTTTATTTGTAGGATGGTGACATCATAGGACTATACAGAGTGGGTTACATTAGGTGACATTAGGTGGGCTACATTGAAGGAATGTCTAAACACCTTGGCCATGTGTTCATCAAAGGGGAGTTTACTATCTACCTGTGTCCCCAGGGCCATAATGACTTTCTCTGTACATACTGGATTACCACCTATGTGGTAATTTGTGTGCACTTTGATGTACCCAAATGGGATGACTATGCATTATTTGGCATTCAGCTTCAGGGCATTGTTTTGACACCAGGTATCTGTCTCTGTAAGACACTTCTGGAGGATGTCTGTGTTAGCTGTACAGTTGATTATGGACCACAGTTACCATTCATCTGCAGAACTGTTCAGCCATACACCTTCCATGCTTGCCTGTACCTCTGAGCAGTATCTAATGAACAGGTGGGGTCTCAGGACCAAGACCTGTGGGATGCCATTTGTGACTGGCTTAGAGTTGGACATGGTACCAGCAACTCTGAACATGTGTGTTTGATCTGTGAGCCACCTGGCCACCCATCCTGTGACATAGCTGTTAATGTTCAGCTGGTACGCTTGTCCATGGTGACAGAGTGGGAAATGGTGTGGAAAGTCCTTTGTGTGGTCAGGGTGGCCTGTGTGGTCTACTTTCACCTCCATCTATGTCCTTGGTACGCTTGTGTCTGGACAATGAATGTAGGTGAGGGTCTAGTTCCTCATGGGCCTAGTGTAGGACACAGCCTGGGACACCATCCAGTCACATTGATGCTGTGTTCTTAGCTTTGCTGAGGGCTGTCTTTACCTGGATGTCCATGACATCTGGGGCTCTGCATCCTTCTGTGATGGACATTGGCCCTTTTGGGGGTGATGGGGGAGAGTGTACACTGAACTTGTCCCCCTGGATGTGTGCAATGAAAGTTGGTTTGTTGTTTTTCTTTCCTATTTCAGTAGCTGACAGCATATTTGGAAGTTGACACCTACATGTCTGGTATAGCTACCGAAGGCTTTGTGGTTGTTATTCTTACATTCCTTGGCTATTTGTCTTTTGAAACTGTCCTTGGATTTTTTATGAGCGATCATTGTTTCCCCCTGATAATGATCAGTGCTGTGTTTCCTTTAGTGAAGTTGCCTCTATCATGTGTTCATTTCCTCCTTCTGTTGTCTAGCTTATTTATGGGCAACAGCCACATGATTGTTGTCCTATTTTTGGAGGACTGCATCTTGGTTTTATTTGTGATGTCTCATTCCATGCATCCCTGTAGATGATCATAGGATGCGCTTGTAAATGATTCTGCAGATTGTATACCATTATCCTATAGCAAGAGTGCTTTGTAATGCTCCACTTTAGTCTTCAGAAGTGTGCAGTTTGCTTTTGCAAATGTCTTCACAGTGGTTTCATTGACTGGGTGGGGGTGCCGGATGTGGATGTCCAGTGTGAATACTTCATGATCTGATATTACCAGCGAGGGGTTTATCTCTGTAGTGGAACACTGGTACCCCATGTTGGTGATGATCATGTCCAGTATGTTGTCACCTCTAGTGTGCATGGTGACCAACTGTTCCAGGGTGTTAGGGTTTTTAAACTCTAGGAAACATTGGGCGAAGTACGTTGTACATGACTAATTCCACCACTCACTGTTTGGGTAGTTGTAATCTCCTCATATAATGGTGTTTGATAGGACCTTTATACTTTCCACTGTTCTCCGGAATACTGAGTGAGGTTCCTGAGACAAGGTACATGAGCTGTAGCAGGCTACAGTGTGATGGGCAGCTTTGGCCAATGTTAGTTGCACTTGCATGGTCTCCTAGGCCTCATGCTGTGCCACTAACCTGAAGGTGTGGGTATCCATAAGGTAAATGGGTACACCCCTTCCTTTTGTATTTCATTCGTGGTTTTGGGTCCACAGGTCAGAGGGATTGTGAGTGTTTTATGTGGAGCATATCCAACAGCTCTGTGTCTGACATAGCTTTGTATGTTAGGCAGTGAACACCTCTGAGTAGGCGATATGCAAGGGAGTACGGATGGAGCATTTTGAGATGGTCTGTGTATGGCATGTAATTCAGGCCACCAATGCTCTTTGTGAGGTATGGCTGCAGGCCTTCCTTGTTGTAGTTGTCTTGTGAGGTACATAGCAGCAGTGGCGTTGTACTCTATTATAGTTCTAGTGAGTGATGAGTAGAGGGGAACATTGTCCTCTTCTATTCTGCAGGTGACACATTTTGTGATGAGGTGTGCCACATAGGAGGGTTTCCTGACTACTGTGGGAATGTGATTATCACAGTTGTATCCACTGTCCACCTGTGACCCAGGGTCTCTTGTCACACTTACGGTGTGAAGTATACTACCACCTCTGTTGTAGTCCTTGGCTACTGAGTTTTTAACTAAGGGGATGACAATGCACCTTTTGGCATTGAGCTAGAGCCCATGGCTTTGACAGCAGCCATCTGTCTCAGTGAGGCCCTTTTGTAGGATGTCCACATCTTTTGTGTTTACAATTATGGCTCCTAGTTTGCAGTCCTCTGGAAACTTCAGCAGCTACAGACCGGCTATGTTAATGTTTACTTCAGGGAGGTAGAAACTACGTAGCCTGGGAAGTTATCTGGTCCTATGGCTGCTGCGATACTGGCTTTGGAGAGTGTTTATTACTTGTGCTGCCGTGAAAGCAACTTTGCAGTCTTCCATTATAGAGATGTGCTCTTTCATGGGTGAGAGGGGGGTAAAGTTAACAGTGATCCTATCTGCCAGGATGTTGGCAATATCAGTTGGCTCTGTACATTTACTGCCATTGAGCTGTAACTCAGAACAGATCTGAGTGTAACCATGACATGGACCTGTCTGTTGGGCAGAGATCTCCTGAGTAGACAGTATGCAACGGAGTACAGATTGGGTTACATTCAGTCTTGTTGTATGTGGTGACTATTTGAGGCCAGTAATCCTCTTGTTGAGGTACTTCATTGGTCTTTCTAGCTGCTGAACGTGCCTAGTCGGATTCATCGCCAGTGTGTTGTGGTACTCTCTGACAGGTCTGATGACTGCTGAGTAGTGGGAACCTCCTTTCACCTACATGCACAGACCTTGGCAGTTTGTGTGTACACATAGTATGGTTTTCAAACCACTTTTTGAATGTGTTTCTGGAAGTTGGGATGACTATCCACATTTGTCCATAGATCCCTTATTATCACATTGATATTTAGCCTAAGTGTGTGAGCATGCCCAGTATGACCTTTCAGTATGTTGCTGCCTGTCATTTGCTTTGTTTCTTTAAGTGTGTGAGCATGCCCAGTATGACCTTTCAGTGTGATGCTGAATGGAATCCACTACATATGTTGGAGTGTGTGAGCATGCCCGGTATAGGCATTTATACTATATGTGTATGGAAATCTAGTTGCATTTTTACAGCAGGGCTCACCTTTGTGTCATAGATCAACAGGGATCATGCTGTGGCTGCAGGGCTTCCATGAGACACTTTGCATAGACTTATCAACATTTCTACATACAGAGGTGACAGCTATTCTTTGTACATTTCTATTCGGGGGCACACCTGGCTGTTACTGTGGGTGTATATAGGATGTGGGTTTCACCTGACACTTACACACATTTGCTATGCCTGCACTGCTACGTACAGGACACCATTTCAGTCTGTACTGTTGTCTATCATAGTGTCTTGCAGCATACGACTGTACTGCAGATGTTAGCGTCCAATGTCACACATATTACACTGCGACTTCATAGCCTACACAACCCACATCACACCGTCTAGCCTGATGTTCTCTGTCTGCATAGGCGTGTGGGGGAGGTTACCCATTTGCCTCTTTAGGGGCATGATACTGCATTCCTTTGTGTTTGCATTAGTGTACAATTGTCCTGCTGTGTCTTTGCCACTGAAATGCTATCATGGTTCAGCACTGTGATTATAGTGCACAGTATCCTGGGTTCAAGCCCTGTCATTGCTTTTTGTCAAAGGAAAAAACTTCAAAGACCAATACATGTAAGGTTCAGTTAAGGCATATTTATTTACTTGCCGCAAGGAGACAAAAACATGCAAATACAAGGATTTGTCTAACTACTAACAGGAAGTATGCTTATTCTTATACTATTTTACAAGACATGGCCTTCTATGGCTGACGTAATCAAACACAATTTTCAGTATTGTTCTACAGCAGATGCTACTGAGATTTTCTGCTGACATGATTAGATTTGTGAGAAACTTTTGAGAAAAACAACCTGGCCTTGGTGGGTACTAATTCGTTTACAAGCTTCCATTGTAAAGTGTTACATTTCAAGGTACTCCTCTAATTCAGATACAAGCAAATGCTGATTGCAGTTCAAACAGGCTTTGTCCGAATTATCTATAGCTTATACAGCTGTGTATTTTCTCACAGCACAAACTGAACTTCTTGTCTAAGCTTCATACAAGTAGTATTGTTCTATTCATTATTTTCCTAACATAAGCAGAAATCATCTGCTTCTCAGTAAATTTCCAAGGCACAAGCAAGATTTTTGCTAACAATACAAGGTCAGAAAGCATCTGCAATTTGTACAGATTTATGCAGTATGAAATAGAATAAATGTGTTAGCCCTTTTCAAGCTCTAAAAGCACTAAGCATATTACTAATACACACATTAATACATATTTTTCTGACATTTCCCCCCTTTTAATACTTTTATTCTACTTTCAAAATAAGCATAAACAGTTTGTTTTCTTCTCCTAACCTCTTCCACTCAGGATTTGCAGTTAAGAGAGTCATTCAGTTTAAACTTATGAAAGCATTTTCAATCTTTTAACAGTTCTTCAAACTCAGTACTTTGATATAAGGTTTCAGAAACTGAGATGTCTATAAAATCTTTTATCAGTCTTTTCATACAGGGGATGCCACAACAAACACATACTCCCAGTAGGAGCATTCCTACACAAATGGCAATCAGGATGTTCATTAGGATGGTACCCCACCCCCCAAACCATTTCTGGAAAAAGTCTATCAGTGGGTTTGGGCCTGGTTTGGTCATGGCCGACACTTGCTTGAATTACCTCAAGATGATTGTCTATCTCGTGTTTATGGTCAGGAATATATGAACAGCATTCTTCTTGGATTAAAGCGCAAGTAACACCTCTCACCGCTAGGGTGAAGTCGAGAGCCATGCGGTTTTGAAGCACTACAGTTCTCATAGCATTCAGTTCATCAGTCACCAATTCGAGAGTGGAAAAAGTTGCATTACTCATTACTTCGAGAAGTTTCAACAGTTTTCTCAGCTCCCAGATTGATTTCACTGCTCCATATGCTGGTAATATGCCTTCCCACGATATAACGCTATCACTCAAGTCCATATATGTCAGTCCTTTGCCTATGGAATGATGGTCTTTCCAATGCGCATCGATTTGTCCCACTGGATTTACAGGTTTCTTGACGACCTCTCGGACATTTCAAAATTTTCCTCGATGCAAAACTGCAGTGTGTCGTATAGCCGGAACCAGGTAACCCAAAAAACTACTGCCGAACCAATTCTCAGGTAACCATTTGTATGCCTTTCTGCCACACACAAAATAACAATCCTCTACTTTAGTAGTAACCTTGCTATGAATATACACTCACCCTGCATGAAACATTTTTTCTATCAATTATAGACAGTTGTTTATAAAGAACAGAATTATGTTTTACTTCATCAAGTGTTTTATGCATCAATCTAAGAAATGAATCATAGTTTGTATTACAATAAAGATCTACATTGTTACCTTTAATGTAACATTTATAAGGAACAGTCACATTGCAATTGCTCCAACCCACCTGAACAGTATCATTTTTATAAAAACACACAGTTCCCTTTTGTGGAACAGACAAGTGCAATGCTATTTTATCTTGTGATGTAATGGTTGAGGTATCATAAATCAAGCTCTCCCAGGTCTCATTGACCCCTATGGGAACTGTAGTCATTAATAACCCCCCGTATGCTGTCGGCAAAGCTGTACAAATCCAGCAATTAGAAACATTGAAAGTCTCAGCATACACATATTTAACTGCCTGGTAAGTGTTAAAGTTTGGATGCCAGTCTATGAGTAACGCTTCACGTTTATTCAGTTCAGTCTGTGTGGCTGGGAAAAGGAAAGGCCACAACAAAAAGATTATTGTCGCTAGTACAGTTAACAGGATGATTATGCAATACTTCTGAGGAAAGGGTTGTTCTGCATTCCTGTTTCTTCTGGACTCTATCATTGTTACTCTTGGCATGTGACAAGATTTTTGTCCAGTTCAAAGTTCTTTACTAATTTACAGTGTGTCAGGTGGATCCAGGAGGCATGCTCCGCTATCTTGATTGCAGTGGGTGTCGACAGAAGCACTTGATATGGACCTTCCCACTTTGGTGATGCCCAATTCTTTCTCTTTACTGTCTTCATCCAGATCCAAGTTCCAGGGGACACTGCCACTTCTGATGGTCTGGTTCATTCTTTATCTGAAACAGAATTTGACTGCAACAAATGTTTAGAATTTAACAAGTTTCACATGTACTCAGCTAGTGTACTGTCAGCTTCCTGGTCTGCGGGCATGAGAGATTTCCACTGAGGTATATAATAAGCCCTTCCAAATAATTTTTCAAAAGGAGTCAATCCTTTTGCATTCAGAACAGTTCTCATGCTCAACAGTGCCAGGGGCAGACAGTACACCCAATTTCTCTGCATTTCTGCATTTCTACTATTAACTTCCTTAGTTTATTCTTTAAAATCCCATTATGCCTCTCTACTAGCCCTGCAGATTGTGGGTGATACGCACAATGATTTTTTAAAGAAATACCAAAATGTCTACTTAACTGTTGTATGGTCTGGTTTACGAAGTGTGCGCCATTGTCACTGTAGATCCTTTCCGGAATGCCGAATCTAGGGATGATTTCTTTAACAAGAACTTTGGCCACAGTTGCTGTGTCTGGATTTTTAGTCGGAAAGGCTTCCACCCATCTGGAAAACATATCTACAATGACAAGACAATACTTCTTATTTTCACATTTATTCAACTCTATGAAATCCATACAGATAGTATGAAATGGATATGGTGGTGTAGGGAAACTCCCTTGCTTGGGCTTTAACGCCCCTTGTGCATGATGTTTATTACAAACATGGCACATCGAACAGAATTTTTTAGTGTAATTTAAGAATCCATATGTCGTGAACACTTGGTTCACCAGCTGTACCATCCCCCCTGTTGAGACATGGCACTGCCCATGGCTTAACAAAGCTGCATATCTAAACAGGTTAGACGGCAATATTGGTTTCCCTTCTTTAGAGATGTACAGCCCCTTTTTGTGAATTGCTCTTCGTTTTACCCATATTTGTTTTTCAAGTTGCGTAGTAAGTGTCTGCATTGTCTTTAACATTTCTAAGTCCAAAATCTCAGAGGGTTGTAATTCCTCATTCAAAAGAAATACTTCTGAATCTGCCTGCTTTGCAGCTGTATCAGCTCTCGCATTACCTTTTGAAATCCTGTCCTGTTGCTTGGTATGAGCTGTGCATTTACAAATAGCTATTTTCTGAGGTAACTGAATAGATTCTAAAAGATCTAAAATAAATTGTGCATGATTGATTGGTTTGCCAGTAGATATTATCATTCCTCGATTTTTCCACTGTTGCGCAAAAACATGTACAGTAGAAAAAGCATACTGGCTGTCAGTAAAAATATTCACACATTTACCCTTTGCTAAGGTACATGCCTGTGTCAAGGCAATCAATTCTGCCGCCTGTGCAGATAAATTGTGTGGTAAAGATTTCACTTCTATAATCTCAATATCAGAAACTACTGCATATCCTACTAGGTTCTGTCCTGCAGGACCCCTTTTGCATGAGCCATCTACGTAGTATGTCACCTTGGCATCATCCAAGGGAACATCTGTAAGGTCTTTTCTAGGCAGTGTCTTCTGCTCAATCACCTGCAGGCAGCTGTGTGGTGTGCCATCTTCTGGGGTTGGGAGCAAGGTAGAAGGGTTCAAAGTCGTACATCGTTCAACTGTCATATGAGCTTGGCTCAACAATATAGTCATACAGGAAAGATGCCTAGCAGGGGAAAGATATGCTACCTTCTCTTGCAGAAAAATAATCGCGACTGCATGAGGCACTCTTAATGTGAGAAGGTGGAACAAAACTACTGAGGCCGAAGTCTGTACTGCCATTGCAGCTGCAACTACTGCTAGTACACAGTGGGGTAAAGACCGTGCCACTGGGTCCATTTGTGATGAATAATAAGCAATAAGGGATTGCTTGTTCCCATGCTGCTGTGTTAACACTGATGTCATATAACCTTGCTTACAATCTACAGTTTGGAAAAAATGTTTATGATAGTTTGGTAATCTCAAAACTAATGAGGACGCTATTAACTGTTTCAGTTTGCAGAAAGCAGATTCTGCTTCTGGTGTCCATTTAACAAATCCTGTGCTGCCATAGGCTTTTTATAAATCAGGTTGGTCAACGGTGCAGATTCCAAGGCATAGTTTGGAATCCAACTCCGACAAAAATTAGTTGTACCCAGGAAGGACATCATTTCCTTCTTGGTAGTGGGTTTTGGTGCTTGCAAAATCGCTACTTTTCTGTCCTCATATAATGTCCTACCTTCCTTGGATATTACATATCCTAGGTATTTAACTTTTTTTTTCCAAAGCTGCAGTTTATTTTTGGTTACTTTATGTCCTTCAGTGGCTAAAAATTGTAATAGCGCTATGGTATCTTCTTTACAATCTTGCTGGGTGGGGGCCGCCAGCAGGATATCATCAACATAAAACAAAATCTGGCTACCTCTTGGTGGGGTAAATCCCGCCAAGTTGCTTGCCATTTCTTGTGAGAATATTGTTGGACTTTCACAATACCCCTGTGGTAGTCGCGTATATGTATACCTTTTCCCCTGAAATGTGAATGCAAACCAATACTGGCTGTCAGGGTGTATCGGTATCGAGAAGAACGCATTGCTGATATCTACCACAGAAAAATATTTCTGTTGAGGTTTTAAATCATTCAACAGGGTATGTGGGTCTGGCACCGTAGGTGCCCTTGGTATTACTGCGTCATTTACAGCTTGCAAATCTTGGACCATACACCACTCTCCATTTGCTTTCTTAACAGGAAATAAGGGTGTGTTACATGGTGAATCAGGAGATTCCACCAGCACCCCTTCCTTAAGTAAGGCTGCTATAATAGGTTTGATTCCTACCTCTGCATCTTTTCTTAAGGGATACTGTCTTTTTTGTGGTCTAAATGCTGACTTTGGCGTAATAGTAACTGGTCCCGCTGAACGAATAAGTCCTACATCTGATTTTCCTGTTGACCAGAGAGTTTCTGGTATATTCTGTAAGGCATTCTCTTCCTCCTTCAATAGGAGTGCAAATCAGCTGTCCTTGCTAGACTGCAAGTGTACAGCTAGGTGGGTCTGAGTTATCCAATTCAACTTCTGCATTTGTATTCCCTGTTCTGGCAGTTCTAACTCTGTCTGTTTTTCCCATCTTGTGACTTTTTCTACTAAGTCTACCCATTTTACATTCTTGCCCTTAGTTAAGCTAACATGTGGTAATCGATTAGATTTATAAAGTGCAAAGAACTCCTGGGGCAATGAACAGCTGACTACACTGTTCCCTTCTGTGTCCCAGTACAGATTACGTAATATCAATCTGTTTGCACAATTTCTAAACAATTCTTGCTCATATTCCTTATCAGGTCCTGGTGTGTTACAATAATACAGAGTACAATGCAACAAATGCTGTTTATCAATGTCAAGGGAGGGGAATTTGCTGATGGCTATGTTCATCAACTCTTCGGTCACTGCCCCTGGACCAGTCGTAACCAAGTTCTGGCTGTACCAATAAAACATTTTACCCTCCATTTGCACTGCAAAGGTATCAATTTGTCACTGTGCTTCCATACACATAGTAGTTCCATAGTCGGAACTACTGCTATACCAAATAGCTGCATAAGGTCTCTGCCCAAGAGGTTTACTGGGCATTTTGCAGAAACAACAATTTTGCTTTTCTGGGTCAATCCTGAAACAGGATCAGTTATCACAATATTATGGGAGAGGGGCTCCCGATACAGCTGTCCATTAGCTGCTTTCACTAATATGTAATCAGGTGACTCTGAGTTCTCTGGCAGTTTGGAGGGATGTATCAGGGTCCGTGATGCCCCTGAGTCACACAAGAATCTGACTTCCCTCCCTTCTACCAGGAGTGTAACTTCTGGTTTCGTGTCTGCTAAATAGAGCTCCAAGCTCAATAAAGCCAAATCTAATATTTAATTTTCTTCACTATCCATGACTTCCTGCACTTCCTCTATTTCTTCTGTCACATTCTCTACTCCCTCTATCACATTCTCACTTTTCCTCTTCTAGTGATTCCTGACTATCATATAGTCAGTCCTCACCCTCCTTATCTTCTGTGATTGATTTCTTGTTTTTCTTGCAATCCCTTGCCAAGTGTCCCTTTTTACCGCATTTAAAACATTCACCCCTTTTCTTTCGCCCTTCAAAGTCCTCTGATCGCTGATCAGATTGTTTGTTTCCCTGGGCATTTCTCTTGCCCTTTTTCCCGGACTGTACTACATAAACTTCTGCTCCATCTTCTACAGAAAATACTTGGGCTTTCTTTTTCTTTTTGCTATTAAAATGCCTTTTGGCATGCCTAGTATATTCAAGTAGTGACTGTAACTTGCTTATATGATGATCTACCATGTGCTTTGTAATAAAGCTGCTTATGGGTGCAATACTACCTTTCAAGAATGCATTCTTTAACTGCTGCTCATATGGGGAATCGTGTGTCTGATCTTCAGGAACCTGCATTCCACAATGGTTATTAAAACATTCTAATAGTCTGGCATAATATCTGTCAATAGTTTCAACTTCCTGTTGGATGCATTGATTAATGCAAGTCCAGTCTGCCCTAGGCTTCCATTTCTCAGAGATTTGGTCTGTAAGACCTTTCACTCTGTTGTCTAATTCTGCACTGCTATGTGGAAGGGGCCTGAAAGCAGCGTTACAGGGATTCCAGTCACCACTAATCATGTGCCAATCTGGTCCCACAATTTGTCTGACTACTTTTTCTACCTCTTCTCCGTTTAAATTATAACTTAGCCTCATTCCTTGCAAATCTTCTAAGAACTTTCTAAAATTAACTTTTGGATGGGGAATTCCCTCAGTGGCTTTCCGGATGTCTTCCGGAGTCCAGGGTCTATACACTAGAATAGTTGGGTTCAGACCTTCTTGCCCTGCCTGAGGATTAGGCACTTCTATAGGTGAGCATATTTCTTCTTCACTCATAACTTGTGAATTTCTACCCATTTGATATAACTCAATGTCACCTTTTGAGTTTCCTGCCCGTGTTCGAGACCTGGTCTTGACGGGATCTCTAATAAACGGTTTTGCTTTTGTAGTGTCTCTACTTACAGTGACAGCAGGATATCACAGGGGTGGACTAACTTGTTCACTTGCCTCATATTCTGGTAAGGGAGGCGTAGGGGTCAATGCTATTACTAAGTTATTGTCCTCCTTATCTAAGAACATTGTTTTTGAATTGTTGTTCTTTTGTTCCCTACGGTTTACTTCCTCAATCCACCTGTGTGCCTGAGGAATTCCTAAATGGTGTTGCTTTTTTACCCGACCTTTGGAATCAGTTTTGAGCTGTTTGACAAGTTTGATAAGCGAGGATTTTTCTAATTTTCCATCAAATTCGTACTTATTAACCCATTTTGAATAGTATTTAATATTGTCAGCGCGCTGCGACTGCATGTATTTTGCGTCTTCGGTTAACGGCGGATTTTGGGGTCTTTTTGTGCAATTATTACCCATTTTGTTCTACCCTTTTTGATCGTTACGTAACTCCTTATTTTTAACGTGGTACCACGGATTTTGTTATAGTCTCTTCAGAATGACTGCCTACCTATTCTGTTTCTCCTGATCTATGACAAGACAGTAATCTTTTCTGTCCCTGACTTGTAAAATACAGTCTTGACAAAAACAATACAAATCTAGTCCTTGATCTAAAACAGAAAACAGAAAAAGTAGATTCACCTTACCTGAGCCTACGTGATTGATCACCTGGTTCGTGGAGACCGGTCCTTCAGTCACAGATCAGAAAGTGGCTGGCCTCTTTTTCACGACAATTCAGTCGGAGGACTTTTCAAATAAGAAGAACTGATTTGGTTTCTTCCCCGTACGGTTTCAACCACCTGGCCTGTCTGATCCAAGGTGAAGTGAGGGTTCTGGTCCAAAGGACCAATCTGTCAAAGGAAAAAACTTCAAAGACCAATTCATGTAAGGTTCAGGTATGGCACCTTTTACTACTTGCAGCAAGGAGACAAAACATGCAGATACAAGATTTTGTCTAAATTACTAGTAGGCAGTATGCTTCTTTTACACAGTTCTATGAAATGTTACTTTTCTATGGTTGACGTAGTTAAACACAGCTTTCTGTATTATTCTACAGAAAATGTTACTTAGATTTCCTGCTGACATGTCCAGATTTAAAACTCACTATGTGTTACATAGAAAATGTTACTTGGATTTCCTGCTGACATAACTGGCTTTATGAAAAACATTTGAGAAAAACAACCTGGCCTTGGGGCTTTATTTTTAGCCCATACAAACTTTCTATTCTTCAATTGTGCAGTTCTAATACACATGTATTACATTTCAAGGTACATTTCTAGCTTAGGTACAAGTAATGCTGACTACGGTTTATATTTTCAAGCAGCCTTTGTTTACATTATCAATAGATTCAGCAGTTATGTACTTTTCTCATAGCATAAGCAGAAAATCAATAACTCTTTGTTTAAATCTCATGACATTAGTAGAAATGAAACATCTATTATTATTTTCATGACATTAGCAGAAATCAAATGCTTTCCTGTTAATTTCCAAAGCATAAGCAGATCATAGCTGCATATTTTGTATGACATAACAGGATTGGAATGTCTCAGCAGCTCGTGCAGATTTATGCAGTGTGAAATAGAATAAATGTGTTAACTCTTTTTAAACCTCGAATGCACTAAGCATGCATATTACTAATACATATTTTTCTAACACCATCCAAACTCAAGTATACACAAATCAACAAAACAAGCTTTGAGTACCAGAAGTGAAACTATACATTTTGGATGTGCATTGTGTGAAGTTTCTTTTTTTCTTTTCTTTTCTATGTTTAGTGTGGATGGGGCTAAGTAATTGAGGGGCTATATTCATACCCTTCAGATTCTTTCCTCTGAATTATGGACAAAGCTACATATAATGGGAGGATAAAGTACAAAATCTGGGACAGCTTGTAAATATTGCTGTTGTAAAGCTGTTTGAATAACAAGTTTTGCATTAGCATGCATTTTCTGAAGGAAATGAAATCTGCAACTTAAATGTTCACCATTATTTAGTGATGGCACATCTCAATGATTTGCCAGAAAAAGCACACATTGTATGAGGAACAGACAAAAATGTGAGATAAAATCTGAACATTCTGTGAAAGTCTTGGCATTTGAGCGGTATGGATACATTAAGTGTTTCATAACATGCTGAAGATGTTGGTCAATGCTTGATGAAATGTAGAGGATGTAATAAATAACATATTTGTGCTCATCACTCAGCTGTGGTGCATCTGTGACTTGGTACAACAAACTGTACATGTCTCTCTAGATTTGTTTATGTTAGCCATCATGTTCCTTTTACCATTTACAACATTATCATGTAACATGTTAAAAGGAGACATACATTTATCAGCGCCATAGATTCATGACAATCTAGTGCTTACTTTTTAACCGACTGTAATCATGAAAAGCAATACATTCAGTTAGTGCTTCTTCCTGTCCTGTCCTATCCCCCATGTATTGGGGATTGGCAGGGCACACAGGGCTTGTTTGAATAGGGAGGTTTGTGACACTTTATGCCAACTCGGTCGCTGACATTAGGGAAGGGAGAGGTGCATCCTGATAGGTTTTTGTCTTTTTGGTAGTGTGCCACTTAAGGTAAAATGCCACTTACTGGATGTGGCCAAGTTATCTTCATAGATGTATTTATTGTACAGCATGATCCTGTACATATAAACAAAGAATTCCATTCCACAAAGAAAAGGCTCACAAAAACTTAGTAATTATGACATCATTAAAGTGAGGTATATTTATTTTGTAAAGTGTGGATGTTTCCAGAGTCTGAAGTCAATTTTTGGTGACAAAAGCACTTACACTGGGCAATAATAGCTTTTGTGAGCCTTTACATTGTGGAACACATTTTTTTCTTAATATATTTTTTATTTATTTTCTGAGCTGGTGTCCTTTTTAGTATTTTACTTATATAATCCTGTACATACTAATGGTCCATGGGAGAAATTGTTACACTAAAATTCCAAGTCGGCAGACTGGGAATGATTCCATGCTCTGTAGTCAGTCATTCTTTTAAACAGGGGCAAAACAAACAGCAGTTGAATCTTACAATATAAGGGGGAGACTAATGTAGTTATAAAATTATAGGATAGGTATGAGCTACCTTACTCTTTGCCTGCACTTTCTTGGTCCCTTAAATCTTATCTTGAGAAATATGCTCAGTCTGTCTGCTTAAATATGTTTTTGAGATTAGGATGGTAAGTATTTACTTATAAGGTAGATAACAGATTAATGCATATTTGCTGAAATACAACTGCTACTGCAGTTTGCAGACTGAATTTTGACTGCAACATATACTACTCAGGCGAGGAGTCTCATAATTTTTTACCTGTATAGAATATCACCTCAAGGTTTATTTCTGACTGCTGCAGAAGAGATTCTTCAACTTTGTAGTTGTTGGCCACTGCCTGAAAAAACATTATGTTACTGCTTAGTGCTTACCAAAATAACTTCCTAGAGTCCTGTTCACTTAGATCATGAGATCTGGTTCATGTTTTCCATGTATCACAGCACATTTAGATTGTTATAATGGGAAAGACGATCTCCTGTTTTTTTCATTCCTCAAATTCTACTGTGCTAAGTACAAGAAAATATCAAGAGTAACTTTCCAATAACTGCCACGCACAAGCCAGAAAGAACTAAGAAATACACAACGAAGCATGATTGAAGAATGACACTGCCTTTTCGATAATGAAACATCTTCATCAAGCTTTAACAGACTATCCTCATTAACTGAGCTGTTAAAGCAAGTGGTAAGATGAAAATACTAACAAGGATCTGTTCAGGCATTTCGAGTACTGTTTACTTTTCAGTATTAAGCCATAATTTCCCTCTGCTTACCATGCAGTGCTGTTAAAAGAAACTTACAAGGTATACAAATAAGCAGATTATAAATTAATTGTGTGACCTAGAAATTCTTCACTGGACTGCTTTTTTGTGTCTTTTTTAACTTAGCCAAACCATCTGAAACTAAAGATGCATTTTGATGACATTATTTTAGAAATTGGGGAATTTGGGAAGTACCAGATGATACTGCTAATCTGGATGTCATTACCACAGATCTTCCTTGCATTTCACATGCTTGCAATCATCTTCACTGGAGCTATACCACATTACCAGTGTCACCATGTTTGGGAAAACAGTGACTTGGGACTATCTAACTTCACTACAGATGTGTTGCGGAACCTCAGCTTGTATCTGGATGCTTGCTCCACCTTTGACATCAAAAATGTACGACTTTCAGAGCATAGTGTCATGGATTTTGAAACCATTAAAAGAAACCTGACAACAGTTGCCTGCGCAAAGTGGGACTATGATACCAGTATATTTGAAAGTACTATAGTCACTGAGGTAGGTCTCATCAATTCTATGACAAAGTTTATTCTGTCTTTTGTCACAGATAAATCTGTCTATATTGTTGTTTTATTTTGTGCATAGTCTATTTTTATAGATGATACAGCTTGTTTTCATTTATAGCAAAGAAGCCCATGGTTGGGACTACTGTTGAAGACATCACTGTCTTCAAACTATATGTGCCTTGAATAGCATTCTATAAAGAACCTGCTCGAAAGGCATTTTACAAAGGTATCCCTCCTCTGTAATGAGAGTTGAAAGAGATGTCTGCTTTGATATGAAATCATGGCATGGGGACATGGGAAACCACTAAATCATACCATCGGTATACAGTCTGTTTCTGTTATTTGCAAAAAATGACAGGCAGTATTAGCAAACCTGTTTTGCAGTTCAGTCTATCTGAAATTAATTTCAAACTCAGAGTTCAAACTAAAGTGCACACTAAGCCCATTAATGTTTTCTGACTAAAAAATACTTTTTTTTCAGTGTAAGAAAAAAGCAAGCAAATGCACTGAAACATAAACCACCATTTATATTTATGGCAGACATAGTATGTGCATATATAAATGGGGAGGTGGGGTGTTCTATGTTCAACACCCATAATACAGAAGGGTGATATACTGAACACAATGGAGAAAGAAAATGTTTCACCCATACACATGGTGCATTCAACCCAGGCAGCCAAAGTGAGCATTTCCTGTAGCTGGAATAAATTTAGCACTGATGTGATAGAAAAAAAGTCACATGGAGAAATGGAATGTAAGAATACTGCCCTCTTCAACAGACATAACGCAGGCAGATGGTTGTTCACCAAGACTTTATGAAGTAAATTCATATAGAAGATGCAGGCCTCAGATACTAACAGAAATCTAATTCTGGGAATGTTCTAGAGCTGGGCTCCCCAAACTAGGAACAGCTTAGTTATGAGCAAAGATGAAAGTGTTATCTCAGATTGTTTATTCTTTGGGTAGGTCTGTTGTGGGTAGTTGGTGAAAGTGATCAAACAGAGTTCTATATATCCTCAAGCCATGTAAAGTAAACTGAATCACACAGAAGGGTTCCCCAAAATGAAGAGTAGTGACAGCTGGTGAAACATGAGAGATCTGTAGTAAATATCTTGGAGTACTTTGTTAGTTTCAGGACATTCTATGCATAGGCAGTTTCAGACCTTTGTTCCCCAAACAGGGGAACTTACTGCATGGGCGTTTGTATACAAACTCTATAGAGATCTACCTGAGCTGGGCTGAAGCCAGAGGTGGCAAAAAGTGAGGTGCTGGTACTAACTAAAATGTGCCGTGGTTATTCTCTACATAAGTTCAGTATGAGTTGATGAAGCTCTGTTCCCCAAACTAGGCTGAGTATGTTGCTGACAAAAAAGAAAATAGTCATGTTAGTGTATGTGGCCATTGTGATCAAAAAGCTAGATCAAAATTACTTTACATATTTTGAGTGTTTAGTTTTTTTAAATCCACTTTGGCTCTATTGAAGTTGGGTAAAATGCAGTGGTCTGACATTATTTGACCTAAAAACACTCCCTATAGCTCTGTAGCACACAGTGCTGCTATTAAATCAATCCAAACTGTGCTAGAAAGGATGAATTCAGTCTTAGTGGAAACTGATATGTAGCTGTATGAGAGTTGAGAGTATACTTTATGTGCATTTGTGACATGCACAATATCAAAGCGTTCAGAGCTAAATTCCCCTAGTTGTAATGAACTAGAAACCAACTCAAGGTAAGAAGCATGAAGTAATGGATCTGAAGAGCTTTCTTAACCCTCAAAAGAGGCACTCCTTAGGCACCAAGGAGCTGAGTTCCTTAAATTAGCACTAAACAAATGCAATTGCAATATAATCAGTTAAAGCATTTGTATTCCTTGTACAAAAAAATTGGAGAAATGTTGCTGGACACTCAACAAGCAAACAAAGTAATATTAATCAAATGAGTTTCCTCTAATAGGATCACATACACCTCGACCCCTAGAAAGAGTGTACTGCACTTACAATATAGGTTGCCAACAAACTCTTCTTGGCATCCATGTCGCAAACACATGATTCGGGAGACCCGATCATAATGTTTTATAGTTCATGAAGCTTTATCTGATCTATATACTACTAGTTACAGAAAAAAAGCATTGTGTTTTGCCAGCGTTCAAAGCCACAAAGCCTTTAGCAAGTACTGCCAGGAAGACAGTGTAACTCAATCTCTTATGTTTACACTAACCTTGACATTCCTCTCAAATGTCCAGATTTTTGCAGACTGTCTAGATTTTTGCCTCAAATATTTGGTCTCTTCCTCATAAAATATTTGGTAATAGGTTCATAAATTAATACTAAGCTAAGTGCCCTTGTGAGCCATTTTAAGCCTAACCAATTGTCCTTTGCGAAACTCAAACCCTGCACCTTGTGTTTGTAAGGCAAACACCTTAACCATTAGGCCACCTTCCCAACCCCTAACTAAATAACATTTCATTTTCAGACTTCGTATCCTTCAGAAAATATATAGTAACACACATCCTGTTATTTTGGTTACTTTCTAAGTTTATGAGAAGAAGTAAGGGACACATTGTTGGTACAGACAGCAGGCAGAAACAAATCTCTTTTTTATTTTGCTGCTGTCTTTGCTGGTCAGTATTGGCAGACTTGACTTCTTGGCACTAGACCTAACCTTAGTTAAGCAGGGAATGCTCAATATGTATTAAGATCGGGTCTCCAGCTGTAGTAGTGCTTAATTGATATGTCTTTTTTCCGAATACTGGAGTGTAATTCAGAGCAGAAATGATGTAGCCAAGCACATAGCTCTTTGCCTCAAACATAACACAAAGCCAGTATTTCTGAAAGATGGAAGACTTGACTGTAACAAAGCTAAATTTCTCCTTTAAAGGAAAACTCCACCTTAGAACTCAAAAACTTTTTTTTCATTGTATCTTTATTTTCTGAGCTATTTTAATGCCTTAAAATCACTCCAAGTGCTTCTTTTACAGTTTTAGTGTTTCCTTCACAATGGCGGATGATGGGACCTGCCTTGGTAGCATGATCTTGTTTTCATGCTTTCATTCCTTCTTCCCAGAATACATGTCAAGTCTTGTTTATGTGATTCATGCTAGACATAAGGAAGTGGTGTTTTCTCATGCCATTGAGATAGAATGGCAGGAATGTGAAGCACTGTCATCTAACACACCTTCTGTAACACAGTTACTTCTAAATTTGCCTGACTGAGCCTCATTTATGCATCTGTCAGAACTTGTTCTATGTTATAAATAGCTGTTAGCTACTTATAGCAAGGGAAAGTAGGTAAATAGCAAACTTTTGTGAAGGGAATTTTGTAGTTCTAAAAGAACTGACAGACTTTCCCCCACATTCTCGTGCTGAGGTATGAAAACTCTCACTGCAGTAAATTATTTTTGCTGTACATTTACAGGTGACAAGTAGTACGACTCCAATCTAAGTCTGTCTGGTAGTTCACAATGTCTTCAGTGGGAAGATTGTTTTCTCCCTCATGAATGATGCAAAATTAAAATGTGCTTTACTAGTTCCGTAATTATTTCTGTCATGTTCACCCCCTCCCCTTTTTTCTATTTCATATTTATTTATACTTCGGTAACCAGGAAAGTGAAATGGTCCCAGGACCCTTTCATCCATGACTCGGGCTACATTGGCAAAGATAATAACAAGTAATAAATGCACTTTGAAATGCAAAGAAGAAAAAAACACTAACATAAAGACAATGACAAAGGTTGCATGTGCAATACATAGCCAATGTGTGAAAGCGAATAAGTAATATATAAACCCTTTAGCAGTTGTCACTTTGCTATCAGTCTGATTCATATATGGGAGTAGAGCATTTAACATGAAATGAACAAGCAGGGGGCAAAACATCAGTCAGTCCACCTAAAACACAGGCATAAATAATCAATCATTACAGCTTCCTGAATTATGTTTCCTTTACTTTCCAAGAGTACTGAAGAAAAACCTACTGACAAGAAAGTGATAACCTACACGTTGCATTTAGAAAAATGGACTTTCTGACTTATTTAATGTGATCTGTTGCAGACCTGTCATTGTGAAATATGTTTTGGCTTGCTGAAGATCCAGATCCTCTTGTCTGAAAATATCTGGGCACACACTGCAGCATGACACAGACACATACAGCATCTTTTCAGTCAGTGCAATGCTGTAAAACATAACATAATTATATTCAAGCAGTTCCATCAGGGCAGACACATTTAGCTGGAGGAAGTCCAGACTCAGCAATAGAGGAGGTGGCTGATGAGGAGCTTGTGGAGGAACCATCTCCAGGAGATAACTATGCCAGAAGAAGGCAGGTGCTTTATGCAGTGACACTGGCTAAGAGGTGGTGATGGTTCATAGCTATGGACTAGAGTACAGTATTGAACAAAAAATAAAAAGATATGCATGCAAACATTCTCCCAGGCTATGCTCTAGTATACATAGACCGGCCACACTGTGCCTCAGGCATAGGCTAACCAAGTAAACAGCAAGGCACAGTTATCGCCATATGCAAAGGTGCAGAGAATCACAGTGTCAAGTTATATGAACAGGCAATTGCATGTGTGTGTGTGTGTGTGTGTGTGTGTGTGTGTGTGTGTGTGTGTGTATGTGTCAAAGTCAAAGTAAATTTTATTGTTATTCAGAAATCACACAAGTGCAAAAACTGAATGAAATTCCGTATCTTCAGACTCAATGCACAGACAACATATAGACTCTTTTCACAGACATTTACACATATAACACCTAGCTATTGCATCATGGAGATGCAGGTAGACAGGCTAATACTGCACATAATTAGAAACACATTTTAATACTTTTTGCAGTGAACACTTACTTGCATGAGACTTTAGTATTGCACAGGCACTTGGTTAAGACATTGCAGTGTGTGTGTGCATGTAAATGTGTATTGATGTGGTTGAAAACTAATTTGTGCTGTGTATGTTAGAATGGTGAGGGTGGTTTGGTAGACTGAGGTAGACTAGCTTAGGGGGGTGTTGTTACCATTACTTTGTGTGTGTGTGTGTATATATATATGTATATATATATATATATATATATATGTGTGTGTGTGTGTGTGTGTGTGTGTGTGTGTGTGTGTGTGTGTGTGTGTGCTTGTGCAGGTCGGGGGGGGGGTTGCAGAAATTTCACTTAGTGCTTGCTCGGACCCAGCTTCAGTAAATTTTGCAGCACTGTGCTGGGATCTAATAAATGGCTCCAGGCACCCACAGGAGACATAATTTCGGACCATGCATGTCTTCGGCTATGATAGTGACCTGTCCTGAAAGGGTCACAAGTATGACCCAGGCCATAAGAAACTGAAAGGAATCCAATAAGGCAAATGTCAACCACTAAATGAATGACACTTGAATGTGTAATAATACTTATCAGTATGTGGGGTTATAAATGTATTGGTTATGCTTATTCATGTAGTTCTCATGAAGTCCCATCTCTTTCTAGGGATGAAAGAGCATTTTTATGTGCTCAACTTCTCTTTTACTTGTCTTTGCATTAATAAAATTCAGTGTGCATTATTACACGTTCAGGTGCTGTTCCTTTGGTGGTTGAGGCTTTCCTTACTGGATTCCTTTGAGTTTCATTTGGTTATTTGGTTATGGAATCCTTGGGCCATTGGTTTCTCATGATCTAGGCCATGCTATCAGGATGGAGTGCTCCATTAATGTGAGTAGTATACCATGTACTGAATCAGTACAAATACCTCAGCTTTGGGAACATTCACATCACAATGTACATCCCTCAACACTGGATGGCAAGGTGGAAGTAGTGACACTATGTCTGCCTGAATATGCCTCCCCATAACAGTCCTCACCACTAGAGCTGGAGCTGCACCAGCCACAAGAAGTGCATCTGCCATGATTTCTGGCCACACAAAAACATCTGTGTCATCATTCATGCAAACACCCTGTCCATAATTTTGCACATGTGGACCATGCACTCCCTGAGGTTATCTTGGAAACATTGTTGTAACTCTGCCAGCTTAGCAAGAACTATGGTGGTGTCAACTTGTTCCTACAATATGGCCCTGCATATATACTGGGGTGCTGCCACTGACATGCCTAGCTCATGTACTGGATGATATACAATATCCATAGCATGCATAGCTTATGGTACAACATACATCCTTATTTTCCATTTGCTTAGTGGACCTTGCAGCAATCAAAAAGGAATGTCCCAAGGTGAAGACATCCCTTCCCAGTTAGAGCTGTGTATGTTGTCCTGTCCTTTATCTCTTCCTTTGTTTGTGGGGTGGGGTCCACAAGCACAGAAGCTATGTCTGCTGAATGAACTGGGAATGTGGATATCACATTACTCATGTCCATCACTGATACCATGACCCCTGACGTGCCAGGATTTGGCTGCCACCATCATCAGAGCTGGACAACTTTCTGACATTAGGCAGCTGTATATCCATGGTAAAGGACCTTGATAACACTGCACCTATGAAAACTTAAAAAAAAAATCACCCACACTAAGCATGATCATCCACCAATAACTGAATCTGAATGAATGACTAAATATTACGTAATAAAATGGCATGGAAAAATAATAGATAACATACCTTTGTGCTGCTAGTCTCTGCATCTGCAGACCTGATGTTCCCAGAGGAATAAGTGTGAATGCTTGTAAAATGTATTAACCAGACATTTGCCTACTAAGGAAGATACTTGTCCATGCAAGATATACCCACCTAGGCCACCTCCAAAAAATATTCTGGGTGGTAAGCTGAACTGTATACCAAGATCCTGGACTCCACTGAGCATGATAAAATTGTCCATAACTCCAAGTAAAGATGGCTTGAACTCCTCCTTCTTTTCTTTAAAATGTGATTTGGTTAGTGGGTCACTTCCTGTTGCCCTCTGCTCCCATGCTAGATGGGCAACCTGGCCTTTAGCAGAACTTACCATGTTGATGGCCGGATGTCTCACTTGATTGTATTTCTTGTTTTGGCTACTAACAGCATTGATGTCATTAATTGCATTCCAGCAGGCATGGTTGCAAAATGGTCAGTCATATTTATCATGGCTGATAATCTACCGACCATGGAGATGGAAGGTTTATAGCAAGATGTCATTTTTTACATGACAGAACTTGATTTTGTGCTGTTTTCTACATTGTGGCATCATCCTCTGGAATGAGCAAATAAAGTATGTAAGAACATTCACAGCCCTTCCTATACAGTGATGCAAGCAGAAGGTGTCTGTGTAGCATGAAGTACGTGGCCATGCTTTTTCTGTGTAGGGGAACATCACTCAGATATGGGATAATCATGGGCAGGTGTTGTGTAGTACATCTAATATTATACAATGACGGGTTATTATTATTCTTCAGAAATGTGCACACTGTCTGGACAGCCCATCCAACTTGCCCTTTGTAAATTGAGCACATACTGATAGAAAAAAAGTCTGTCTACTGAAGTACCATTGAGCAGCCAGACCTTTCTACTGGAATGTACTTCGGAAGGCAGAGCAAAATGCAAAAAACATCACATACATTCTGCAAAAGTAAAGAAACAGAAATTTACCAGATTTCCTTGTATGTCTGCACTATCCCTTTTTAAATTACAGCAAGTTCTCATTCTCAGCTGTCCAGATATTTGCAGAATATCCATATTTTTGCCTCATAGATTTCGTCTTTTCCAGATGAAAACAAAAGTAGTTTTCAAGCAAGCCACTGGGGTTTAAGCCATTTAAATAATGACAGATATTTGAGATTTAGACTTTAGACTTCAGATTTTTTCAAAAAATGCATACTAACAGAAAATCTCTCCTTCAAGCAACTTTCTAACTTTGTAAGAGCAATAAAATCCATCACTATTTTTGGACCTTTCTTCCTCCCATTATGTTGCACTTTGCTATTAGAAAGTGTGCATTTTCAAAAGGATATGAAGGCTAAATGTCAAATATCTGTCATTATTTAATGACTTCATCCCCAGTGGCTTGCTGAAAAACTATTTTTTTTAATCTTGAAAAGATCAAAAACTATGAGGCAAAAAATCTGGATGGGATCCTCCCCCAAAAAAGCAATAGAGATTCTTTTTTTTCTATTGCTTCTTTTCAACAGCACTGAAGCATGGGGACATAACTCCCATAAGTGCACAGTACATCAGAAAATGTGGAAAAAAGGGAAGCAGTGCTGAGGAGAACTCGTGCACCATCTTACAAAGACATTTAAGAAAGGTAAGCAATTTCTTTCTTAAGTAACATCATTGTATAACATCAATAACCCACTCGTGTATGTGTGTGTGTGTGTGTGTGTGTGTGTGTGTGTGTGTGTGTGTGTGTGTGTGTGTGTGTGTGTCTGTGTGGAGTATAGTAGGATTTTCTCACGTTTGGCTTTGTTTAATCACTCAGGCTTCACCCTCATGATCAAACCACACCATCTGTGGGTAAATATTAATATACCCACACCCACTCATGGGTCATTGCTTAATGTCCCCCCCCCCCAAAAAAAATGAAAAAAAAAATAAGTATGGAGTACACATAGGGACCGCATGTAATGGCCTCTGATATTATTCCCGATTTAGGTGTCATACATGTTATGCATGCCGTGGGTTGAACATGCCTTTAGGCCATATGTATCACAACATACATGTTGACATGGATGTTTACTTACTGTTTGCAAACATACAGAAAGGTACAGATCAATGGCGTATTGTGTATCTACCCTAGCAAGGTCGCAAAGACATCAGGGAGACCAAAAATGATTTAAAAAGTAACAGGAACATGGCTGCTACTATTTTAGAATGTGTGTTAGGCAGTTAACTGTATAGGACCTACATGTGTGTTGATGATTAATGCATACTGTTTACAGTTTCTTTCAAGGGCCTGAATAAACACTCAACTTCCCTCCCAGGGCAATGATGTTCAGAGGCTCCCTGGAGGTGCAGCAAAGAAAGTAAATACTTTTGTGTTTACAGCATAGAGACCACCAGAAGCACCTGATTAGGCACTGTAATGAAGGTTTCCTATATAAAGTAGATGACCGGCACAGTCTTGTAGGGTGGTGACTGAAGCCGTTGGCATATCCCACCCTGGTGAGCAGTACCAGCACCACAACCATGACTTGGAGAGATGCCACCTTGACCTTCTTACATGTTGGGAAGAAGTGGTCAGAGCATGGACAGCAGATATGTATTATAAGTACTTCTACTAGTTTTTTGATCATTAAATTGTATCCTACCTTATATATTATATAATTGAGCATGTAGTTTATGATTTTTTTTTATGTATTCTTTTTTTATTTTGAAACTCAGCAGGCTACCTTGGGGAACAGATATCAGAGAAGAAAGGAAAGGTTTTCCAGGTGAAAGTGTGCATATGGATATTTTTAACATAATTTTGAGTATATTTACTATGTGGTTGCCAGTATGCATGCATACTACCAGAGTGTGTCTCAGCAGAGTTGTTACTATTAAGTTAAATGAGTGCATTTTACCAGTGGTAGCTTCAAGTTCCTTTTCTTGCTGGGGTGCAATATGGGCACTGTAGCTGGCTGGTAGGGCATGTGAAGACAAAAAAATATGTATATGTTTAAAAATACTTATACTGTCCAACTCTGTACTAATTGTGTCTTTCTGCACATGAATATGTCCTGTGACAAAGTGAAATATTACTGTAATTTCCCAGATTAACAATGTCATGATGCTCAGCTATTACAGAATGCAGTTAGTAGATGATTCCATGTATAATGAGCCAAACTTTCGGTCTTACTAGCCTACCTTTCAAGTCTTTCAGAACCTTACACTTGCTTTTTTTATCTAGTTCTACATGCTCACATGATATACATTTTTATTTTCTATAACTCTGCTGCCCCACAATTCGGTCACAGATATCCATAATAAATCCTTCCCTTAAATACCACTACTATACAAAGGCAAAATAATATCTCAGTTTTTGTTTACCTGAAAAGGGCCTTTGACACTTTAAATAACTTACTTCTAATAAGTCAACTGAATTTGTTTGACAGCCTTGTGACAGCCTGACAGAAGTGAACATATTATCTAAACAAAACCTTTATAATCAAAATTCACAAGACAAGGCAAGGCCAACTCCACAGGCCTTCACTACTGGTGGGAATTCTTGAAGGCTAGGGCTTGACTCTTACTGTCTTTACAATATATTAACTTCCAAAGTAAAGCAATTATTTTATATTTGGATAATCTGTCTTCTTTAGAAATAGCCTCTCACTTTCTGACATATGTCTTCATGGAGAAGATGTTTAATAAGAATTACACATTTATACTTGTGATGTCCATTTAATATCCCACTGAACTGCCACCAGTATGTGATGACCCTTAGTACCCTGGGTCAGTAACTAAGGAACATAAATCCTCACTACTGACTCTAATGTGAGACTGTGACTTAAACAAGAGTAATATTTCACAATTTTCCCCTAAGAGCACAACAGCAACATGCTCTATACCCTGGGACTGGACTGTATGCTTCTGTCCACCCCAAATGTATTTCTTTATTACACACTTCAGGGCAATGTGTCCCAATTTAAGACCTCTGATACACTCACAATTAAATAAATTAAATCTCACACATCCAAAGAAGAAAGCCTGACACAGATTTCAGCTGTGTCCCTTCCCTCAAATGATACAGTAAAATGCTGCTACCAATCAGAGCGTCTACATGCCCTTTTAGAGGGGTGTCCAATTATTAAAATTAGGTATTAAAACAAATGGTAGCATATGACCTAAAGTAGCCAGTCTTTTGGAGTGGCCCAAGGATTATCAAAGCAGATATAAACTCTAAAATCACTAAAGAATACACTAATTGACCAGCCACAATGCAAGATAATAAACATATTTAATAATGAGCAAAATGATTAAAAAATGTAAAACAGTAATTTCATTAAACAAAACATAATTCAATCACCAGGAAATTAAATTAATACTGAAGGATAGAAATCTAATGTTTAGAAAAACTCTTGACTACTTTGCTATAATTTCCTAACCGAAGAACACTGTCCCTGATCTACTAAATTTTACAACAGTGCAAAGACATGCTTATAGTTCTTGGCGAGTCCTTTGGGCTTCTGCTATTTCACTGCTTAGTACAACTGTGAACTGTGAATACAACTCAACTCATCTATGAACTGAACTCAACAACAGTTTAAACTGTCTTCAGCAGGCTCTTTTATAAGCTAGGTAATCTGTCTTAACTCTTCCAGTTCTTATTTTCGTTTCATTCTTTGAAAATCAACAGCTGTTTATTAAAGTTACATCTTGTCTTTCAGTTTCTGACAGTAAACAGAGCATCTGAACACATTCTGATGACATCATCTGAAAATCAGCTGACTCTGAGACAGTCTGCATTTAGAATCTCCTGTACAAACATGCACAGTTAGACATGTAAGATAACACTGTTCTCAAGTCTTTAAACATCATGTAAAGACCTTATTCACAATATCATAGCTAGTCATGTTAGCATATAATACACAGGCCAATCTGAAAATATTTACAAAACTTTGGTCAGACATGCTAGCACAGATGACAGTGTCTAACTTCTTCACAATGTCTTTTAAACTTCTACAAGATATTCTAGCAAAACATACTAAGAAGCCTGGGATGTAAAAATACTGGTGTTTTAGGGTAACATAACTTTAAAAGAAGATATAAATGTGGCTGCCCTACTCAGATGACATATCTAAACTGATCACACAATTTAGAGCTGCAATGCATAGAGGGACTGAGTTAAGGAGGCACAGGATTATTATCTGACAAATGTATACTGGCATTTATGCTACCATTAGGAAATGTCTGACTTTCATAATCACTAGGTCTCTGCCCTGATCTAGATTTTATTTACTTATTTACTTACTTAGCATTTTTTTAACCTTATAGTCAGACTAGTCCAAACTCATCTTTTTTATGCTATAACTTGAGTCACGAGGCAAGTGGAACTCCAGCCCAGACATTTATGGCAATCAGTGCAATGTACACATAAAACAAATATATATATATATATATATATATATATATATATATATATATATATGTATACAGCACACCATGAACATAACAGGAAAGAGAGATTATTTAATGTGTTTTCTTATTCAGTGTCCAGTAGTTCAAATAGAGCACTGCAGAATCTCTGTTTCTCAAGCACTGAATGCAGAAAAACCACATTCAAAAGGGCAAATGTTGAAAATATGGTAGCATACAGCAGACTCCCTGTTATCCAGTCTCGCTGGGACCAGACCTCCGGCTGGATATATTAATGGCTGGTTAATCAGAAAAAGCATACAAAATTATATGTATAGGTAATAGATCAGCTAAAATAACAGGATTTGTGTTAGTATGCCTTTTCCTAATGAATATGAAGTCTAAAACTCAAATGTCTGTCATTATTTAGCCCAGAGGAGGCAGACATGTTGTTCTTCTTTTTAGGCTAAAGGCCCTGTCCCACTACTCAGTCTCATACAGCCTCCTGTGAACATATTAAAGCAGTATGTATCAGCAATATCAGTCTGTCTCATTATAACACTGTAAAACATGACAACATGAGGGTGTAATATCTTCCAGTCTATCCCCTTCTTTAGCCTTGGCCTGGTATAAACCAGACAAGGTTTAAACTTCTCAAGTATACTTCCTCAATCACTGCTTTCACCTGAGAATCACTGTTATTGCAGTTTGCATTAGAGCATCATCAGTAATTCAGACCTTGCCAGCTTGTAAATCTTCTCTAAAGATATGCTACCCAGAAGTGAGGAAGTATAAGGACGGCAAGTCCCCAACCACATGGACGGCAACAGGGGCACTTAACCCCATGCATAAATGCATTTTCTTCCATTTCGTTGAAGCTTTTTCAAATGGCTTGCTTTCTCTGGATGAAGTTACAGATAATTTTGTCCAAATGTAGTAGAATGATCTCCAGCCATATAAATGACTATACTAATGTCAAAACCAAACATGAGTACAACAGTGGGCTATACATACAGAAAGTAATATGAACTGTACAAAACACTGTCAAACAAAGGACAACAACAACAGAAGTTTATGTAGAGCATGGATATAAATCAGAAAATATATCATATGGAAAGTACTGTAAAGATGTATGGGGAAAAATGAACCAATAAAAAGAAAGAACAGTCACTGTGAGCCACAGGTGAGCTAATGCATATAACTGTACTCTGGCAAAGCAACAAAGCTAAAGAAGCTGGCAAATATTGTATTTTGGATTATGTGAAAGAGGCAGTAAAACTAGGAGTCATTACTCAGAAATTATAGAAAATGCACTAGTGGTCCAGTCACTGACAAACAGTGAAACTCAGAGCGTAGAAAAAAAATGCAAAAGTATCATACTTTAACACAATCTGAGGAATGCTCTGTCATAGTCGAACATCTCTAGATGAATCATGGAAGACTCAAGATGGAAAATGTGCACAAAGATGCTGCTGATAGATGCAGCAGCAACTACTGATGGGTCATTTAACTGGCATCATAGATACATTATTTGGTGCCCTGCACAATTTCCCAGTCTGGTACTCCCTCCAATTCCAAGTTGAGCAACAAAATAAATAACTGAATAAACAAATAAATAAATAAATGAGTAGGTTTTTGTAAACTTAAAGACAGCATTTCTGCTGTGGAACCATAGTAAACTGCTTGCTACAAATGCTGTCATAAATTCTAATGTTAGTGCTAGTGTTTAAGCACTTCAGCTGTGGTTGCAAATACAGTATTGGCATTCATTTCTGAATGCTGGTTCTGCCTATACTATCAGCATCTGCTAATCATGTCCACTAACATCTTATGACCGTGGCAACTATCCCCTTCATCCTACCCTACCTATGCCTCATTTCAGAAGGTCTGTCCCAGAGCACTGACTGTTTGGTTATTTTTGCTCTTTATGTTCAGAACTGTAAGATTTATTCATTTAACTTCTAGGGAATGTTACTGATATAATTATCTATAAAACACATTTGTTTCAGCTTACTGTTTTGTAAGAATTACACTGTGTCACTTTACAAAGTCCATTCTGACCTGAATCCCACCATAAATTCAAATGATATCCGTCTACTACTTCATGATACCTTTTATGAAATTTTCCAGATAATACCTCTCAATAATATCAGTTTTATTTTGTTTTACACAGCCTAGTAACATTTAAAGAAAGTATGCAATAGAATCTTAAAATTGGGCCTGCTTCATACAGCATGAAAAATATGCATATTTTACTATAACACATAAAAATGTGCAGAAAATGGTGTTATTTCCTGGAAAAGAGTATTACTTTTAGGTCTCAGTTCATAATGACACACCAATATGATTTATATAAATAATGAGTTTATCAGCTTGAAAAAATTAAAAGTATTTGTTTTTGTGAAGCAAATGGCAAAACCATCCAAATGGCTATATAAGAGCATTGTTTGTATCAAGCAATAAGAGACCATTTCTCTAGAACATACAAAGTATTGGAGAAAATTTCCCAGAATATTATAGCTTTACCATTTAATACAAAATGCACTTAGCTGGTTATTCCAGCTGTAAAGACACATACAAAATGTGTTGTTATGCAGTTTACTAATACCTCTTTCAGCACCCACCACTGTATGGCACTGAAAAGCCTAAACTGGGTAGAACTGCCTCATCAACTAACATGTACACAGCTTCCTACCACCAATAAAATTACCCAGCATCCATATGCCTGTCCAGCACCAAAAACATTCTACATAACTCTGTTTCCAGTCAGTCTTTGCAGTCCAGTGACTGAAAACTCTTGTCTGTCTACAAATCTAGAAGATCTGCTTGGCACTGTCTGCACTCATACAAGGTTACTAAGGCCTGCAACTTCTAACTTGTATCCATCAGATCTATACCCTCCCTACCTCCCATCTTTTAAAAACCACTCTGAAAGACTTCCTAGCTAAAATATGTCTCTGTTCTTGCTCAATACCAGGATAAACTATCTCTAACTATGAACATGTACCTTTATATTCTTATACCTCCTTAGTCTCCCTTCTTCACTTACTTCCTTACTGCTATCAAATTCTCTTCCCTGACTTTCTCTCTAAGTATACCATAAACATGTTTTCACTTCATATTGCAATTCCAGTTTGTATTAGACTAATTTACCTTTAATTTCTCTAGAAACTGTCTACAATTTCTCTAAATATTATAACTTGTATTGATTCTTAACCAATGTTTTTATATTATGTCTAATTTATTATAATAATTTAAACTGCAGATGTTTTTGTTTTATTTTTGAACATTATGAAATTATTGTTCTTAAAATGTTTTGTAATGATTTGGAGCTTTTCTCCCTGGGCCTCCACTGAAAATGGGCTTCAACCCAGTTGGACTTTCCCTGTAATCAAATGTCAATTTACTGCTGTGAGTCTAAACTGGAGAGGGGAATGATAAGTCCAGTGTCAAAAAACTTCTATATTTAGGGGAAATAAATAGGATTTCTACTTCTGATGAAACTACAAGTCAGTAAAGAAATATTTTAGGCCACTGTTGTATTCAGCATACTAAGCAGAAGTTCACCAGAGCATCAACAGAATTTAATTCAAAACTTCAGACTGTCAAAAAGGGCACATGTACTAAAACCAGTGGTGACTGCCTTTGAAAAGCTATTCCTCTGTTGCACTTTGAAATTTTATTACAAAACATATAGCTGATGACAACAATACATTCGGCTACAAAACACACCTAAGACTACATCTCCTACCTTAGTGTTTCAGTGTAGAACACCTCTGAATGCAGTATAGCCTTGACATGTTATTAATGAAAAAAAAAAAAAAAAAAAAAAAAAAAATATATATATATATATATATATATATATACATACATATAATGTGTGTGTGTGTGTGTGTGTGTGTGTGTGTGTGTGTGTGTGTGTGTGTGTGTGTGTGTGTATTTCTGGTGAAATGCATAGGATGTTTTACTCCTGACATAATGAAAATGGAGTGTGTATATGTACGTACATGCATGTGTGTGTGTGTGTGTGTGTGTGTGTGTGTGTGTGTGTGTGTGTGTGTGTGTGTGTGTGTGTATATATATATATTATAGCAATAACTGACGATGTGGGTGTGGTATATTGAAGATTTACCCATGGATTGTTGTGGTTTAATCATGAGAGTGAATCTCAAGTGATTAAATAAAGCCAACCATGAGTAAATCTTCAAAATACCACACCATGGAGTCAGTTATCGCTATTATACAATGACATTATTTAAGAAAAAATGCTTACTTTTCTTAAATAATGTCTTTGTATAACACCTCTGTGGTTTCCTTTTGTGTTTTCTCTGGTATTCTGGGGCTTTCCTGATGTATTGTGCATGCATATGGAACTTGCATTCCCATGCTTACTCAGTACATCAGTGCTGTATAAAGGAAGAAATGGAGAAAGGAAGATCTGTGTTGCTTTTTTATTTATTTGCTTATTTATTTATAAGAAAAAAGAAACTGGGAGACTTTTAATGTTTGGGAGAGATGGGACAGAGAAAATAACAGGATAATCAAGTATGTTTCTTTCATTTTGCAGAAAGTACCTGATGATGCTTTTTATTTTCTCTGTGCCATCTTCTTCATTTTTTTAGGTCTTCAGTGTTGTAAATTTAAAAAAAAAAAAAAAAAAAGAAAAGTAAACATTTTATGGGATATACAATTGGAAAAAAAGTCCGGGTGGCCGCACCTTTTTCCATTGGTATATTCTCGTATTTACAACGGGCACGCTAGTTGGGCTGACCAATCAGTGTGCTCCTTTTTGAATATTACTGGCTAGTCATTGTATAAAAAAATATATAATACACCCACACACAATGGAACCTAGTACCAAGGAAATGTAGTTTTCTAGCCTTAAGAGAAGTAAACACTTTTCTTTAGGAAGAACAAACCAAAAAAGGGAAAATTAGTTGTACAGGAAGGATATCAGCATACAAACTGCTAAAGTAGGCTGTTGTCATACATTCTGTTAAATCCATGTTAAAGGTCAATTTGCAGTCTTATTTAAAAACAAGTAAAACAGGATTTAACCTGGTATTGCTTGTTTAAGCCATGGTTTATTAAGTAAAAACAAAAGATGAGTGATTTTACCAGTATCAGAGCTTCATCAGATCTAAGTTATAAGCAGATAATATATACTTTTCTATTTTCCTTATAAAAAAGCATGTAAATTACAATGAAGGCATTAATCCAAGAGCACTTACACAGATTACCTTTGGTGACAGTGAATGGAACAGTGGTACATACATAGTTTGCACTTGTATTGTGATGGGTGCTGTTTAATCCATATCTAAGTAAGTACAAAGTGGTTGTGTATCTGGCTGTTAATCAGTATGCTATTAAGAATATGCTGGGTATCATACTCATTGACAAATACTTTTACTTCGATCAGAAATGGTAGAAAGAAACAAGGAGGATAGCTCTGGGAGTTGGTATAGCCCCTAGCTTAGCCAATATAGCTCTGGCACGATGGGAAGAAAACATCATCTTTATCTCAGAATTCTGTCAATACATGAATTGTTACTATCTTTTTATTGACAATTATCTTTATCATATGGAAAGGCTCCCAAGACAAGCTGCATATGTTCTTCTTTTACATCGATTACATCAAAAATACCACAGAGTTTTTACACTTCGACAACAACTATAGTTATGATAAGGTGGAATTCCTAGACATCACCATCTATAAGGACAGAAAAGTGGAAAAGCTTAAGCATGACCTGTACAGAAAACCTACTCGAGTGAATCGACTTACAGGAATGAGAATAGACAGAATTTCTACATAGACCAATTTCATAGTAACCTAGAGCAGCTGAAGTAAGAATTTCTGGAAAGAGGATACAGTGAAACTATGGTATTTAACATACTGGAACCCATTAAGCTACTGAAATGCAATAATGATCCAGATGGTAAACCCTACAGAAGGAAACCATCACAAGCCACACAACCAAGTATCAGTGAAGGAAATGGCAAATATAAAATAAGTATGATCTTAACTTATTTCAAAGACTTATATTTAATAAAAAGAAAAAAAAATGGTTGAAAAATGGAGCATAATAAGGAGAAATCATTCTATCAGACAGATCCCTCATTTATTGAAAAGGAAGAAAATTAGAAGTTTGGTAAAAATGTAAAAGAAATTAGTGCACCCACAGAACTACAGCTAGGGACCTTCCCTGCAACCCCTCAGGCCGCAGACAATTTAGCTCTATAATACAGTATAACACAGAAAATATACTCAGCTCTATAACTTGAAGATAGTTCTGTAAGGCTGTCTCTCAAACTAAGTTTCCAGTTTGAATACAGGTTGTTAATTAAAAGGAGACACAACACTAGCTAAATTATATCAGCTGAAAGACAAGGCAGGAAATGAGGGGGGTGGGGGAGCAGTTTCAACACAGATGTAAGTTAATATTTTGTGTAAAGGGCATGTCTGTATATACCTGCATATTTGAAATATTTTTGCATCTGAGCCTGGGTTATGTCCAAAAACAGTCCTCAGACCAGTTTATTTACCCATTAAGCAAGTATTAATGAATGAATGAATTAATTAATTCATTCATTCATTCATTCATAATTAAGATTATTATATGATCACAAAGACAAAAATAAATAGTTCCCACAAAACATGTATTTCCAAAGGGAATAGGACACCCAGTAGATTTATAAAATTACCACCTGATCTCTAATCAATTTAGATGCTAAAATACTTCTCAAAATACTTGAAAAATGACTGGATCAAATTTGATGCAAATAATAAATGTAGTTAAAGGAGACTTCATACAAGGAAGACAGATAACAGACAAGTGGTGAGTGGTGGCTCCTTTTATGGTCAAGAATTAAGTACAAAAGCATTTCTGCTGCTTTTTCATATAAGGAAAGCATGTAATAATCTGGATTACACAATGACAGCTCATTAATATTCAAAAATGTACACACTGACTGGGCAGCCTAACCAGTGTGCCTGTTGTAAATTGAGCATATACCAATAGAAAAAAGCCTGGTCTCTGAAGTGAGACCAGACTTTTTTCTATTAGTATATGCTACAGACCTAACTAGTCAATAGTGATAAAAAAAAAATCTGCTTCACCCAGTTTAGCCCACAAAAAAATTCTGGACAACCATTAATAATTTTCTTAATGCTAGCAACCCTTCCACTCCCAACCCCTTCCCAAATAGCACAACTACTGAAACAGCCACTTACCTAAACAACTATTTCATAGAAACAATCCAAAAACTTACTCAAAATAGCAATCCTTTCTCTACCCCTCCCTCACCCCCCCAACAAAACACCTTCTAATACCTTCTCATTCAAACTATTTCCCACCACCTTCATTAAACTTATCGTAATCAAACTCAAACCTTGCTCCCCCTCTGCTGATAAATTACCTTCCTACTTTCTTAAAGTTGCCACAGAATCCATTGCCTACCCTGTCTCTATACTCATAAATCAATCCGTTACTGAAGCCTGTGTGCCTGATATATGGAAATCCTTCTTCACATTCCCTTACACAAGGGTGGAAACTCTACAGACCCTTCTAACTATAGGCCCATAGCTATGCTGTCCCCTATCTCCAAAATTCTGGAAATGTGTTAACATACAGTTACTTAAACACCTCCTTGAAAATAACCTGCTAACTTCCACACAACATGGCTTCAGGCCACACTTCCACTGCAGTACTTTCCTTTACTCAGACAGTACCTGTGGCCTGTAACAACAACTTGCCAGTCTCCTATCTATTCCTTGATCTCTTTAGGCCTCTGACACTGTCTCCTGCTCTAAACTTCTAGCTAAACTCTTTGACCTCCACCTCTCTACCACCTCTGTAAATTGGTTCTCCAGTTACCTCACCAATAGGAAACAATGTATTTGCTGGCAAACTGTCTTCTCCCCATTCCTTCCACTCAACACTGCAGTTCTGCAATGCTCCATCTTGAGCCCCCTTCTGTTTAATAGTTTCACTAACAACCTACATTCTGCTTGTAAGCCCTCAACACTACTATACTATACTATGCCGATGATGCCACACTTATCACCACTACCCATAGCATTCCTGATCTGTTAGCACTCACGCAGGACACCTTCTCCTCTGTTGAAACTTGGATCTCTGACAATCAACTTATACTAAATCCTAAAAAAAAAAAAAAAAAAAATAACTGCTTCTCTTCTTTCTTAGAACACTGGCTCAACACAAATCCTCCTTTACCATAACCTCCTTTAACAATACTATCATAAAACCTGAACTTCATACCAAACTACTTGGCACCATTATTGATGATGAACTAAAATGTAACATGCACATTCAACATTGTATAAAAAAAAAACACCAGAAACTCGGTCTTCTTTATCAATATCAGAAATTCCTTACACCTTCCTCTGAGCCCTCTGTGGCTGAGTCACTCCTCTTACCTAGCCTTCTGTATGCAGCCCCTATCCTCACAAATATTCTATCTGCACTTCTGTCCAAACTTGAAATACAATAAAATTGCTAGATTTGCCACAAATCTACCTAACAGTTCCCATCACTGTCTTGCCTTATGATACTTCTGTGGCTTGAATTGTCCAACCAACTACTACTTCCTCAATTACATATCACACACTCAGTTCTGAACAATCCCTCTTCTTGCCCCACTATCTCCAACCTACTATCTTACTACTCCCCCCTCCAACACCTTCCCACAACTGACAAACACATCCTCGATATCTACAAACCTAAAAAGAACATTAGAAAAACACTTTATAAGTACTCAGTAGCTCATGCCTGGAATGCAGTTCCCCTCAGTATAAGAAATATTTCCCATAAGTACCTGTAAAACACTATCTACTAAAGACTTGGTCCTGCCCTTCTCAAGCCCTCACATGACAACTATCTTTCTTACTCTTTCTCTATTTCTTTTTGATATACTACCACTTGTTTTGTCTTTATCCCTTTGTCATGTAATCTCAGTGTATTCCCTACTGTATTTATAGCACAAAAGTCTTTCTAATGTTATGTCTCCTATGATATAAATCTAAGAGTACCTCTCGTATAATGTATACTTCTGTCATGGTATTTGTATTGTATTGCACAGTGCTGCACTGTAACTTGTATCTTATATATTTATGTTATGTGTTTGTACATTGGAACACTATGTATTTGTTTTTTATCTTTTGTATGATTGTAAATTGTCTGGAGCTTTTCTCCTCGGGTCCCCAGTGAAGATGGGCCCTTGGTACAGTTAGACTAACCTGGTTAACAAATGTCAAATAAATAAAAATAAATAAATATAGATGTATATGTTTTAACTGTCCAAATTTTCATAGAATATCCAGAATTTTGCCTCATATTTTTATTATGTCCCTCGTAAAATTTGTGGCTTTTCCAATAAATCACATATATTTCATTTTCAGACTTTATAGCCTTCAGGCAATGAACAATATCATAAATCTTCTAATTCTAGCATCTTTCTAAGTCTAGAAGAGCAACATTTACAAATGGTCACTATTTTGAGACCTTTGTCCCCTGCTATTTAAGGCTTTGTAATATTTCTTGACCTAACTGGTCGAGAGGTATGTATAGAGGGCAGAGCAAATACAAGGAAAATCCAGTATGTTCTGCAAAACTAAAGAAACAGACCAGAATTTCCTTGCATTTTTGCCCTGTTTCTCTTGTACCTCTAAACTGTCTGCATTTTATAGTTTTTAAAAAATAATAATAAAAAAGCAGCAGAAATCTTTCTTTCTCCTTTGCTTGGTTTCAGCAGCACTAATGTACTGTTCAAATGTGGGAAAGTAAATCTCCATATGCATGCACAATACATCAGCAAATGCAGAAGAATGAGGAAACAAGACAGAGGAACCCTATGGAGCTGTTTTACAAAGACATTAAGAAAAAGTAAGCAATTCTTTTCTTAAATAATGTCATTATATAATAGCAACAACTGATTGTGGGTGTGGGCATATTAGGATTTACCCATGGCTGGCTTTGTTTAATCACTTGGGCTTTGCCCTCATGATCAAACCACACCAGCCGTGGGTAAATCCTCAATACACCCACGCCTACTCATCGGTTCTTGCTTAAAAATAGCTTGAGTTTAGAAAGATTGCTGTTAAGCAACAGTTTTTTGATAATAACTCCAGAGCACAAAAACTTTTAGCATAACAACTTAGGCAGCAGAAAATAGAAAGGGTTGTTGCTAAATTTGGAGAATGTATAACAAGGAAAATAACTGGAGATCCTGAAGAGGTATTAGAAATCTTTCAGAAATGTTATGAAAATTTATATAAATCAGAGGAATTTGGAAATCAAGAAAAAAACAAATGGAAATATTTCTGCAAGACATAGATATGCCAAGGTTAGAAGTAGATGTCAAAAATTAACAGTTAAGATAGGAGATGAAATAAAAATGGTGATGTATAATCAACGTCGAGTGATGCTAAAGACATGCAGGTAGGTGCGAGCGTGAATGGACGTGCCTTCTTTGAAGGTTGGGCATCTGGCTGGCAACACGGCACCATAAAAATCCACTGCCAATCATGAGCAGACCGGAGTTCCACTGTGGTGACCCCTAACTGGGAAAAGCTGAAAGATTTTTTTTATAATCAACCTGAGGGAACTTCTCCAGGAAAAAATGATATGCCTGTGGAAGTTTGCAAACTAGGAGAGAAGAAAGTGATAATAATATGGAAGGTTTTTTTACAGTATTTTAAAAGGTTGGGAAACACCAACAACCTGGAAGAAAGTTGTGGTGGCTGCAATACTCAAAGACAATAAAAATCCACCAGATCCAACTTCCTATAGGCCGATTTCAATTATAAATCATGATTACAAAGTGTTTATGTCTATAATATCTAAAAGAATGACAAAGGTGTTGCCAAAATTGATAGATATGGATCAATGTGGTTTTGTGGAGGGGAGACAAACATTTGATAACTTTAATAGAACAGTGATGATCCAGAGGGAAGCAGAATGCAAGATAATACTGCTGTTGGTGGGTCTTGATGCAGAGAAAACATCTAACAGAGTAAGCCAGAATTTTATGAGTACAGCAATGGAAGCATTTGTATTCCTTAATAAAATAATAAGGTTAATTAGGAAGCTATATGAGGGATCAGAAGTTGTAGGGTTCCTTCCTGATAAGGTGTGTCCGAACACAGGAACCAGGCAGGGGGTGTCCTCTTTCCCCTTTGTTATTTATGTTAAATTTAGAGCCATTGGCACAGAAAATAGGGGACTTGAAAATTTAAGGATATAATAGGTATGGTAATCAAGAAAAGTTGGCTTTGTTTGCAGTTATATTATTTTGAATCTGATAAAACCAAAGATATTTTAGTGTTGTGAAATGGTCTGAGGCAGTTTCAAGTCTTTTTGGGATATAACATTAAAGAAGATATAACAAAGTATACAGCTGTAAACTATGTATTCACACATGAATTGGTTCAGAAATACCCATATTTATGGGGACATGATGAAATGGTGCATTTAGTACTAAGGGTTAAAAAGGATTCTGTAATGGCAGCTAGGATGTGTGGGAAAATATTAAACAAAAGATAATACGATCACTGAGAAACTGGAAGCTCTTGTGTATGGATATGGAAATAAATACACAAGCAGTGAAAATGCTTTAGCCCCTTTGGTTTTAAATATAGATCAGGCATAGTTTTATCAACCAGAGGAGAAGTTGTGGGCAGTAATTATGTATAAGGTGAAGGATTTGTATCTTGGAGAGAAAGAGGGCAAGAATCGAATGGGATAAGTTGATCCTTCCAATAGAACAAGGTGGTTTAAAGATTTCCTGATTTAAAGGGCTATTTTGGAGGTACACATTTAAGGCTCGTACACATAACACAAACATAAAACTATAATTCCAAGTGTAAAGGGCTGATAATGACGTGGAGGGAATTCAAGAAATAAGGAGAGAGTGGGATTTTGAATGCAGATCCTTCAGAAGAATAACAGCAGCCATACTTAGAATATTTTCTGCTACTTTATAAAAATAATATTAAGAACTAAGCCAGTTCAAAAATGGAAAAAGGAGATTCTGCCGATAGAGATGACTGCAATTAGGGGTACAGAGAATAGGCAAGAAGGGACTGGAATTTACCAGACAAAATTGGCAAAGGAACTAAGGTGTTGGGAGCGAATAACTAAAGAGAGAAACGTAATAGAACAGGAAGAGGCCAAGAAAACATTTGGACTGCAGGCTAGAGACTGCCTCCCCAACCAAGGCTTGCTATCACAGTATATTTATTTATTTATTTATTTGCCATTTGTTAACCAGGTTAGTCTAGCTCGGCAGATGCCCTTTTTCAGCAGAGACCCGAGGAGAAAAGCTCTAGATACAAAGATTACAATTAGTTACAAATGTGAAGTGCAGATATAAGCAAAACTTACAGGGAGAATATTATTAATCTTATACATAAAAAAGACACATAAATAATCTTAAAATGCATGAATTGTAATAGTCGTATGCTAACAGACAGGAGAAGAGGAAAGAAAGAACTAGGATGTAGGCAAGTCTGACATATAGTGTGGAGTCTAGTCTGAGAGTAGTGGGGAGGGGAAAAGATAGGTAGAAGAAAGATACAGGTGAGAGTTATCTGATGCAGTAAATAGGGCTTAGAATGAGGTATATTGTTGTTGAAATAGAAGTAGCAACTTACAAACAGGAGTGAGAGTTGTGTGATGCAGTAAATAGGGCTAAGAATGGGGTGTATTGTTATAGAAATAACATGCAAACAGGAGAGTCTACGAATACAGGGAATGGGGACAGCGGCTTGGAGGGAGAGGAAAGGTGGTGGAGGAATTGCTAGTATAGGCAAAGGGAAAGGGATAGGGGAATCCCAAGTGAAAGGTCTGCCCTGATAGAGTTTCTAATTGAATCTAGAACAGAAGCTGCTGTTAAAAAGGTATAATTAGTATGGCATATAGAATATTGCATGAGAACTACAGGAATTGATCAGAGGAGGTTAGAAAAGATTGGGAAGAGAGATTGTTTCCTTGTGAAGTGCTTATTCAATGGGAGGGCATATGATGACTCCCAGATATGCAACCGAGTCTAGAAGATTTAGGAGCTTTGTAAGTGTTTGCACATGTAGTTTTATTCCCCAAGCAAACTCCAAAGAATTTTTCCTCCGGTAAATAGCAAGTGTTGGAGGTGTGAGGGGGAAGAAATAGGTAACTAGGAACATATATTTGGGAGTGTAATCAGTTTGCAGACTTTAAAAATTCCCTACAGAGTACTCTAGCAGAAATATTGGGTGAGTAAATGGTTGTAGCTAAGGATTTTTTTTTTTGGGCTGGGATGCAGGATCTGAATTGTCTAGACATAGTAAGGCCTTGTTAAGTTTAATTCTGGTGGCTGCCAAAAAGCAATTACTAAAAAAATGGAAATCAAATTCTAAACCAACTCTATCTGAAGTAGTGAATTAAGTAACAGAGGTAAAATTACTGGAAGTGGGAGCTTTAGAAAATAGTAGGAGCAAATTACATGGAAAATGTTAAGTTGTAGGAACAATACATGCAGAATAATGTTAAGTTGTAGGAACAATACATGCAGAATAATGTTTTGGAGGAATAGTGAGGTTTAAGGGAAGGCAGAAATTGATCCATTTATGTAATGCCGGATTAATGATAGTTTTATAATATATATGTGATGCATAAGGCTAGTAACTATAAATATATTTATATAGTTTGTTTTCTTTTATATAAATGTATTTTCTCCTGTGTCTAAAGTAGTAATTCAATAAAGGTGTTTAAAACAGGAAACCATGTGATACACTTAAAAGGCTTGTATGTTTTGAGATTTTGAGAACAAAGTAAGGGTCCAAGATGTGTAGCAAAATATTATGTAATGCTCTTAAGTTTGAAGCACTGGTAAATGGAGACGTCTCAGCAGAAGGAGGAATGTATAACAGTGCCAGGCGGGGCTGTCTCTTGTTCCTGGGACTATTCATTTTTGCAACAATGGCACTAACTAAAAGACTCAGTGATACAAAATAATCACAAATGTGCATTTTTATGTTCATATACAACTGTTTGTTAATGTGTGATTTGATAGACAAAGTTATTAATCCAGTAATTGATATGTTTAGAAGTTATTAATCCAGTAAGAGAGATATTCAAAAGTGTTATCAAGTACTCATGATTAACGTGCAATGTGAGACTGGGATGAACACCTTACTGTACCCCTGATGACCAGTGTTTGACTAGCAAAATGGGTGCTGAATTGGAAAGATAGGAGAGGGGGTAGGAGTAGGCAACTGATGTTGGCACACCCATCCTGGGAAGAGGGAGGTAGCCAAGGCTTGTTACAATTTCCAAGTTAAGAGCCTGGTGAGTTCCATGCTGCAAGCAGTACACCTCTTGGTCAGGAGGTGGTGCATGTAAAGAAGCATATACACACGTATCTCCCAAAGACAATCACTATGGGGCTCACAAAGCTACTGAGGGTGGTGGGGGCTGGGCACACTCCTTGGTCACAGTATGATGCTGTAGTGTCCTCAGTCTCTCACCAGTCCCAGGTGTGGGTTCTGAAGACACAGTGAACAAGGAGAAGAACTGGTGGTAGCTGATGGTTAGTGGTGGAGTGGTAAAAACAAAAAACAAAAAAAGAAATCTAAAAGAGAATGCAACATTCATCATCAAATGCTGTCTCCAAATTGATATAATTAATAACAATATCATAGAATTACCCAGTAAAATTATGGTTATTATCCTTCCATTAACATTATATTCCTCAAGAATCTAGCAGTCACATATGAACTCAAAAAAGTTACAAGAGATTCAACACGTTACAGAAGTCCCCAAGTCCCTAATTACTTCTTCCGTACTTAATGGATTACCACCTATGTGGTAATTTGTGGGCACTTTGTTTTTCCCAAAGGGGATGACTATGCACGTTTTGGCATTTAGCTTTAGGCCATGGCTCTGGCACCAGTTATCCGTCTCTGTGAGACCCTTTTGGAGGATGCTTGTGTCAGCCCAAGAGTCGATTACAGCACCCAGTTTGCAGTCATCTGTGAACTTGGTCAGCCATAGTCCACCCGTGTTAGCCTGTACCTCGGAGAAATATATACCAAACAAGAGAGGTCCCAGGACTGAGCCTTGTGGGACACCACTTGTAACTGGTTTAGAGTCTGACATGGCACCTGCTATTCTGACCATGTAGGTTCTATCCCTGAGCCAGTTTGCAACCCATCTTGTGACATAGGGGTTGATATTTAAGCTGGTGAGCTTATTTATGATGCCCGAGTGGGGTATTGTGTCGAAGGCTTTTGCGAGGTCTAGGTAGGCTGTGTGGACTACCTTCCCTTCATTTATGGCTTTGGTAACTGTTTCAAAGAAGTCGACCAGGTTCAAGAGGCAAGATCTGCCCTTAATGAAGCTGAATTGGGTAGGATCCAGTGTCTGGAGGTCCCCAATGTCTTTGTTTATGATTTCCATGATGATACGCTCCATAGCTTTGCAGACCAGGCTAGTCAGGCTTATAGGGTGATAGTTTCTGAGGTCTGTTGTGGCACCACCTTTGTGGAGTGGGACCACTGTTGCTGTACGCCTACGCCATTCCTTGGGTACATATCCTGTAGTAAGGCTGAGATTGAACAGTGACTTTATATGAGGGTTTAGTTCTTCTTGGAGCTCGTGTAAGATGCAGCCCGGGACACCGTCTGGTCCCATTGATGCTGTGTTTTTTGCTTTGGAGAGGGCAGCTCTCACCTGTGCATCTGTGATCTCAGGAAGGCTATACTCTGTTGGGATAGACATTTGCTCTTTTGGGGGGGAAGGGGAAGAGAAGTTTGCACTGAACCTTTCTGCCAGGATATTGGTAATGTCTGTGGGTTCAGTGTATTTTTTGTCATTTTGCACTAACTCAGAGCATATCTGGGAGTTGCCTCCCAGGTTTCTGACATAACTAAAGAAGGCCTTGTGATTATCTTTAGTGTCTTGTGCAATTTTTCTTTCGAAGCTGGCCTTAGATGATTTTATGAGGGATCGTAGTTTCTTGCTAGTACTGATCAGTGACGCCTTCCCTTTTTGGGATTTTGCTCTGTCATGTAGTAGCTTTCGCCTTCTGTTGTATAGCTTATTTATGGCCAGGGTCCACCAGACAGGTCTCCTGCCTTTGGAGGAGTGAGTCTTGGTTTTGTTTGAGATAGCATGCTCCATGCAATCCTGTAGGTGTCCATAGAATGCTTTTGTAAAGGATTCTGTATTTTGGGACGTATTTTCCATTGGCCTGGGGCTTTGAAGGATTCCACCTCAGTTTTGAGAAGTGTGAAGTTTGCTTTTGAGAAGTTTTTCACCGTGGTTTCCTTGGCTAGGGGTGGGGATGGAATATGGATGTCCAGTGAGATTTGTTTATGGTCTGATCTTACCAATGAGGGGTATACCTCTGGTGTGGAACATAGAGACCCCATGTTGGTGATGACCAGATCCAATATGTTTTCCCCTCTTGTGGGAGTGGTGACCAGTTGTTCCATAGCATTAGAGTTTATAAATTCTAGGAACCGTTGGGCGAGGATGTTTGGGCTTGAGTAGTTTTCCCAATAGATGTTTGGGTAGTTGAAGTCACCCAATATAATAGTGTTTGGAGAGACCTTCATATTCTCCAGTGTTCTCAGGAAAGCCGAGTGAGGTTCCTGTGTTTGGGAGGGTGGTCTGTAGCAGGCTACAAACTGAAAGGCAGTTTTTCCCACTGTTAGTTGCACATGGATGGTCTCTGATGCTTTGTGCAGTGCCACTAACCTGGAGGTGTGGGTATCTTTGATAAATATGGATACTCCCCCTCCTTTTGTGGTTCGGTCCGAGTTTTGGGGCCAGAAAGCATGGTATGAAATATAACCTGTTAGTGCTGGGGTGCTCTCGGGAGCCTTGAACCAGGTTCCTGTTACTGCACAGATATCGATATTCTCCATATTGAGGAGAGTCTCGAGTGTGTGCATCTTGAGGTTTAGACTTCTGGCACTGAGCAGCATTACCCTTAGTTTTTTTTTCTTTGTGTTGTCTATGGGGGTGGGTTTGTCTTTTGAGCCTTGCCTAAAAAAGGCACTATGGGGGAGGCAAAAGCCTTTGCCAATATTCGAAAACCCAGGGGTGACAGGTGCAAGCCATCCCTAATGAAGCAACGTGGCTTGTCGAGCATGTCATCCCAGGCTGACAGACACTGGATCCCCTTTGAATGACACCAATACTTTAGCCAATTGTTAAAATTGATCATTTTGTTTTTATACTGTGGCATAATTCTTGGTGAGGGTAAGATGCTACTCAAGGTCAGGGTCATACCGGCCTGGGCTACATGTTCAAAGAGCTCCTGTACGTCTTTTTTCATGTAGTCCAGGGAGGTACATCTCAGGTCATTCACACCAGCATGGACAATGATGGAGTCATATTTGTACTTGATTTGGAGTGACCTGAGTGCTTGTGTTATGTGGCGGATCCTGGCACCCGACAGGCAGCTTACAGTAACCTTCTCCTTGTTCAGCCTGGTGAGTGGGATGTCAGTGTGTCTGACAATAGAGTCACCTATTACAAGTGTATTAGGCGTGTTGTTTAGCCTTAAGGGCTGTGACTGTGTGGCACACTGACTTTGTGAGCTATGTGCTACATGGATATTGTTTCGTGGTAGGTGTTGCTTGGATGTCTGCTTTGGAGGTCTCTGCTGCTTAGGCAGATTTTTATTTAGAGTCTCCGAGTATGTTTTTGTGTGTTTATGTGTTTGGTTTGCTGATGCGATGGGTCTATGTGAGGCTGGATTTGTGGTGTGTGTGGTTACCTTATCCTCCTGACAGGCTGTGCCAGTACTGGGTTGAGAGAGCTTAGCCTCCAGTTTGGCTATATAGTTGCATCTCTCACATATATTTGAGCTTGTTGGGAGGAGGAGAGGGTAGTCTGTATACACAAGGCAGTTGTAACATTGCCTCAAGATTCCCAGATTCACCAGCTGGACTGGAGAGTAAACTCGAAACTGACCTTTGGACATGCCTGAATAATATAGGGAACTACTTATTGACTGATCAGAAAGAACCAATAGGGAGCAAGTGCTTAGAAGGAGTATAAGAGGATGTAATGCTTTAGTTTGTGTTTACCTATGAGATTACTTATACGAGCAAGTGCAGGGCTTTAGAAAAAAATAGAGTGCTTAATTAGAGATTTAGAGCAGTTCTAAGGGAAAAAGTGAAGAGCAGACTTTGTGGAGCCGGGAATAGTTTAAACTTGTTTAAGCGGCGCTGCTCGACGCTGCTCTGTGTGCAAGACCATGCAAAAAGAGAGTTGCAGGGTTTTAAGAGAGAGAGATCAAGGAGTTTAGAATTGACCCAAAATGGCCAATAAAACTACAGCTTCTAGGCAGTAACCACTCCTACAGGGACAGGCAGGCTGCTCAGTGTTAACCACTGCCACTGGTGAACACAGAGACTTCCCTTTAGCCCAAGCAAGCACTGGCCTCCAAGAAACTTACAAACAGTTCAGAACAGCAAATCTGTACCTGAACTTTCTTATATTTCAGAAAGTGGGAAAAAAGCAAGATTTTATTTTTGTTTTTTTATTTTTTTGTTTTAGTTTAAAGGTAGCAGAGATACACAAGTAGCAAAATATTCACAACAGTGCAATAAATGACCCCACACTTGAGTGCTAGGCCAAAGTCAGGTAAAATGCAATTTTAAGAGAAAAAAATGATTTTAAATTAAGTGCAACACAGGAAATGCAGTAAACAGGCTCTAGATGTGTTCTAAATACTGTTTCTGATACAGATATAAACTTTAGCAAGCCAGAAAATGCCGAAAAGTAGGCGGCAAAGCAGTAATTCTAAACAAAAAATCAGAAGAATATACTTAAAATCTCAAAAGTGGCTCCTTTCTTCTCTCAGCATTTTCTCCCCTTGGTAGGTGCTTCAGCAACAACTAACAAGCCTGGAAAGATGCCAAAACCACGAGGCAGCAGGGTTTTAAGAGAGAGAGATCAAGGAGTTTAGAATTTACCCAAAATGGCCAATCAAGCTACATCTTCTAGGCAGTAACCACTACTACAGAGACAGGCAGGCTGCTCAGTGTTAGCCACTGCCACTGGTGAACACAGAGACTTCCCTTTAGCCCAAGCAAGCACTGGCCTCCAAGAAACTTACAAACAGTTCAGAACAGCAAATCTGTAACTGAACTTTCTTAAATTTCAGAAAGTGGGGAAAAAAGCAATATTTGTTTTTGTTTTTTTTTTTTCTTTTTTTGTTTTAGTTTAAAGGTAGCAGAGATACACAAGTAGCAAAATATTCACAACAGTGCAATAAATTACCCCACACTTGAGTGCTAGGCCAAAGTCAGGTAAAATGCAATTTTAAAAGAAAAAAAACGATTTAAAATTAAGTGCAACACAGGAAATGCAGTAAACAGGCTCTAGATGTGTTCTAAATACTATTTCTAATACAGATATAAACTTTAGCAAGCCAGAAAATGCTGAAAAGTAGGCAGCAAAGCAGTAATTCTAAACAAAAAATCAGAAGAAAATACTTAAAATCTCAAAAGTGGCTCCTTTCTTCTCTCAGCGTTTTCTCCCTTGGTAGGTGCTTCAGCAACAACTAACAAGCCTGGAAAGATGCCAAAACCATGAGGCAGCAGGGTTTTAAGAGAGAGAGATCAAGGAGTTTAGAATTGACCCAAAATGGCCAATAAAACTACAGCTTCTAGGCAGTAACCACTCCTACAGGGACAGGCAGGCTGCTCAGTGTTAACCACTGCCACTGGTGAACACAGAGACTTCCCTTTAGCCCAAGCAAGCACTGGCCTCCAAGAAACTTACAAACAGTTCAGAACAGCAAATCTGTAACTGAACTTTCTTAAATTTCAGAAAGTGGGAAAAAAGCAAGATTTTTTTTTGTTTTTTTCTTTTTTGTTTTAGTTTAAAGGTAGCAGAGATACGCAAGTAGCAAAATATTCACAACAGTGCAATAAATGACCCACACTTGAGTGCTAGGCCAAAGTCAGGTAAAATGCAATTTTAAGAGAATAAAATGATTTTAAATTAAGTGCAACACAGGAAATGCAGTAAACAGGCTCTAGATGTGTTCTAAATACTGTTTCTAATACAGATATAAACTTTAGCAAGCCAGAAAACGCCGAAAAGTAGGCAGCAAAGCAGTAATTCTAAACAAAAATCAGAAGAAAATACTTAAAATCTCAAAAGTGGCTCCTTTCTTCTCTTAGCATTTTCTCCCCTTGGTAGGTGCTTCAGCAACAACTAACAAGCCTGGAAAGATGCCAAAACCACAAGGCAGCAGGGTTTTAAGAGAGAGAGATCAAGGAGTTTAGAATTGACCCAAAATGGCCAATAAAACTACATCTTCTAGGCAGTAACCACTACTACAGAGACAGGCAGGCTGCTCAGTGTTAACCGCTGCCACTGGTGAACACAGAGACTTCCCTTTAGCCCAAGCAAGCACTGGCCTCCAAGAAACTTACAAACAGTTCAGAACAGCAAATCTGTAACTGAAATTTCTTAAATTTCAGAAAGTGGGAAAAAAGCAATATTTGTTTTTGCTTTTTTTTCTTTTTTTTGTTTTAGTTTAAAGGTAGCAGAGATACACAAGTAGCAAAATATTCACAACAGTGCAATAAATGACCCCACACTTGAGTGCTAAGCGAAAGTCAGGTAAAATGCAATTTTAAGAGAAAAAAAACAATTTTAAATTAAGTGCAACACAGGAAATGCAGTAAACAGGCTCTAGATGTGTTCTAAATACTATTTCTAATACAGATATAAACTTTAGCAAGCCAGAAAATGCTGAAAAGTAGGCGGCAAAGCAGTAATTCTAAACAAAAAATCAGAAGAAAATACTTAAAATCTCAAAAGTGGCTCCTTTCTTCTCTCAGCGTTTTCTCCCTTGGTAGGTGCTTCAGCAACAACTAACAAGCCTGGAAAGATGCCAAAACCATGAGGCAGCAGGGTTTTAAGAGAGAGAGAGATCAAGGAGTTTAGAATTGACCCAAAATGGCCAATAAAACTACAGCTTCTAGGCAGTAACCACTCCTACAGGGACAGGCAGGCTGCTCAGTGTTAACCACTGCCACTGGTGAACAGAGACTTCCCTTTAGCCCAAGCAAGCACTGGCCTCCAAGAAACTTACAAACAGTTCAGAACAGCAAATCTGGAGCTGAACTTTCTTAAATTTCAGAAAGTGGGAAAAAAGCAAGATTTTTTTTTGTTTTTTCTTTTTTGTTTTAGTTTAAAGGTAGCAGAGATACACAAGTAGCAAAATATTCACAACAGTGCAATAAATGACCCCACACTTGAGTGCTAGGCCAAAGTCAGGTAAAATGCAATTTTAAGAGAAAAAAACTATTTTAAATTAAGTGAAACAAAGGAAATGCAGTAAACAGGCTCTAGATGTGTTCTAAATATTGTTTCTAATACAGATATAAACTTTAGCAAGCCAGAAAATGCCGAAAAGTAGGTGGCAAAGCAGTAATTCTAAACAAAAAATCAGAAGAAAATACTTAAAATCTCAAAAGTGGCTCCTTTCTTCTCTCAGCGTTTTCTCCCCTTGGTAGGTGCTTCAGCAACAACTAACAAGCCTGGAAAGATGCCAAAACCATGAGGCAGCAGGGTTTTAAGAGAGAGAGATCAAGGAGTTTAGAATTGACCCAAAATGGCCAATAAAACTACAGCTTCTAGGCTGTAACCACTCCTACAGGGACAGGCAGGCTGCTCAGTGTTAACCATTGCCACTGGTGAACACAGAGACTTCCCTTTAGCCCAAGCAAGCACTGGTCTCCAAGACACTTACAAACAGTTCAGAAAGCAAATCTGTACCTGAACTTTCTTAAATTTCCGAAAGTGGGAAAAAAGCAAGATTTTTTTTGTTTTTTTATTTTTTTTTGTTTTAGTTTAAAGGTAGCAGAGATACACAAGTAGCAAAATGTTCACAACTGTGCAATAAATGACCCCACACTTGAGTGCTAGGCCAAAGTCAGGTAAAATGCAATTTTAAGAGAAAACTTAAGTGCAACACAGGAAATGCAGTAAACAGGCTCTAGATGTGTTCTAAATACTGTTTCTAATACAGATATAAACTTTAGCAAGCCAGAAAATGCCGAAAAGTAGGCGGCAAAGCAGTAATTCTAAACAAAAAATCAGAAGAAAATACTTAAAATCTCAAAAGTGGCTACTTTCTTCTCTCGGTGTTTTTTCCCCTTGGTAGGTGCTTCAGCAACAACTAACAAGCCTGGAAAGATGCCAAAACCATGAGGCAGCAGGGTTTTAAGAGAGAGAGAGATCAAGGAGTTTAGAATTTACCCAAAATGGCCAATAAAACTACAGCTTCTAGGCAGTAACCACTCCTACAGGGACAAGCAGGCTGCTCAGTGTTAACCACTGCCACTGGTGAACACAGAGACTTCCCTTTAGCCCAAGCAAGCACTGGCCTCCAAGAAACTTACAAACAGTTCAGAACAGCAAATCTGTAACTGAACTTTCTTAAATTTCAGAAGGTGGGAAAAAAGCAAGATTTTATTTTTGTTTTTTTTTTCTTTTTTTTGTTTTAGTTTAAAGGTATCAGAGATACACAAGTAACAAAATATTCACAACAGTGCAATAAATGACCCCACACTTGAGTGCTAGGCCAAAGTCAGGTAAAATGCAATTTTAAGAGAAAAAACTATTTTAAATTAAGTGCAACAAAGAAAATGCAGTAAACAGGCTTTAGATGTGTTCTAAATACTGTTTCTAATACAGATATAAACTTTAGCAAGCCAGAAAATGCCGAAAAGTAGGTGGCAAAGCAGTAATTCTAAACAAAAAATCAGAAGAAAATACTTAAAATCTCAAAAGTGGCTCCTTTCTTCTCTCAGCGTTTTCTCCCCTTGGTACATGCTTCAGCAATAACTAACACGCCTGGAAAGATGCCAAAACCATGAGGCAGCAGGGTTTTAAGAGAGAGAGATCAAGGAGTTTAGAATTTACCCAAAATGGCCAATAAAACTACAGCTTCTAGGCAGTAACCACTCCTACAGGGACAGGCAGGCTGCTCAGTGTTAACCACTGCCTTTGGTGAACACAGAGACTTCCCTTTAGCCCAAGCAAGCACTGGCCTCCAAGAAACTTACAAACAGTTCAGAACAGCAAATCTGTAACTGAACTTTCTTAAATTTCAGAAAGTGGGAAAAAAGCAAGATTTGTTTTGTTTTTTCTTTTTTTGTTTTAGTTTAAAGGTATCAGAGATACACAAGTAGCAAAATATTCACAACAGTGCAATAAATGACCCCACACTTGAGTGCTAGGCCAAAGTCAGGTAAAATGCAATTTTAAGAGAAAAAAACTATTTTAAATTAAGTGCAACAAAGGAAATGCAGTAAACAGGCTCTAGATGTGTTCTAAATACTGTTTTTAATACAGATATAAACTTTAGCAAGCCAGAAAATGCTGAAAAGTAGGTGGCAAAGCAGTAATTCTAAACAAAAAATCAGAAGAAAATACTTAAAATCTCAAAAGTGACTCCTTTCTTCTCTCAGCGTTTTCTCCCCTTGGTAGGTGCTTCAGCAACAACTAACAAGCCTGGAAAGATGCCAAAACCATGAGGCAGCAGGGTTTTAAGAGAGAGAGATCAAGGAGTTTAGAATTGACCCAAAATGGCCAATAAAACTACAGTTTCTAGGCAGTAACCACTCCTACAGGGACAGGCAGGCTGCTCAGTGTTAACCACTGCCACTTGTGAACACAGAGACTTCCCTTTAGCCCAAGCAAGCTCTGGCCTCCAAGAAACTTACAAACAGTTCAGAACAGCAAATCTATAACTGAACTTGCTTAAATTTCAGAAAGTGTGAAAAAAGCAATATTTTTTTTTTCTTTTTTTGTTTTAGTTTAAAGGTAGCAGGGATACACAAGTAGCAAAATATTCACAACAGTGCAATAAATGACCCCACACTTGAGTGCTAGGCCAAAGTCAGGAAAAATGCAATTTTAAGAGAAAAAAACGATTTTAAATTAAGTGCAACACAGGAAATGCAGTAAACGGGCTCTAGATGTGTTCTAAATACTGTTTCTAATACAGATATAAGCCAGAAAATGCCGAAAAGCAGTAATTCTAAAATCTCAAAAGTGGCTCCTTTCTTCTCTCAGTATTTTCTCCCCTTGGTAGGTGCTTCAGCAACAACTAACAAGCCTGGAAATTAGAATATTTGTTTCAAAATACACACTAGAAAGTGTATTTTGGTCAGATGATTTCTTTATTGTTCTTCCTAATTGCTGACCAAAGAGATAACCCCCCACCACCAAATTAATTTCCCTAGAGCTGACAGCTAGAAAACAACACCCTGAGGGCCTCTATACTACTGATTCAGAAATGTTTTACTTTATGATTGGTCTTTTATCTCCTACCAGCATTATCATCCAGATTCCAGACATGTGACACTCTCATTGTAGCTCACCTCCATGTGTATTTACTCATTTTCCCTGTTGTGGGCATCTGGTCATGCTTCCCAAACTACTCTTTCCCCCTAATTATCCCACTTCTGGGGAGGGGAATTAGCCTAGTCAAAACAAAACAAAACAAGAAAAAAAATATACCACTGAGAAATGAGAGATTTTCTTTGACTACTGGGTTCTTAGTAGCTTGTTCTATTCAGATATGTGCATGTGTATGTTTTTGTCTGTGTGCGTCCATCCACAACCTGAATAATTGGCAAAATCGCTATAATGTTTTTATCAAACTATGAAAACATGGAGTTATTTTAAGAAAAAATGTGCTAAGTTAGAACTATTAGTTTAAATGAAAGCGCAGATCCAGGTGGCTACCACATTAGACCTATCTGAGCCTTTAAACTGTCTCAGTACATAAGTGTTGGGTAATTGTGGAGGCAAGGTGCATAAGTTATAGTTACTGCTATTACTTACTTAAAACATTTGCAATATCATACTAGAAATGTCATCATAAATGCTGTACTTGAGTTTCTGAATTAAGTAAACTGTAAAAATGACCTTGAGGCAAGATGCAGAATTTGCCTAAATTCTTACTTTATAATTTCGCTCTGGAGATCCATCCAAAATGTTAGGTACTACTAATATTCACTTTGCAGATTTAATATCTTTCAGTCCATGCAAAGTGTAACTGGCACAACAGTACATTCCTTATTCCCAAATATTCATTCTAGCACTAGAGAATTTATGATGTGCCACTCTTGAAATTAGCAGAATGCAGATTGGGTGGTCATGAATTTCAAACAAAAGAGTTTCAGTTTATAAAATCAAAGTAGTAGACATTTATAAAAGGGGTGCAGTGATTGCCTTTCCAATATCTTGTTGCAGTCATAGAAAATCATACTCTTTACTTTCTGTCATTTAAGACTTTCGCTCTCACTGCTGGATCTAAACAGGTCAGGTGTGAGTGCTGCACTTACGATTACCTTGTAAATGTGACACTCATGGCTGCTTTATAAGTGTGACACTCACTATTCCTTTGTAAGTGTGACACTCATCGCTCCTTTGTAAGTGTGACTCTCATGGCTCCTTTGTAAGTGTGACAATCATGATCCCTTTGGCTTGGTTGGAGTGTTTCTTCTGTCTTTAAATGTGTTGCCAGCTATCACAAGTAGGACCATTGCAGCTGACATCCTTTATTGAGTAATAATTTAACCTGGTACATTAGCATTTCAACATTTTACACATCAACATTCTCGCTACTGGAGAAGTAAGACAGTTCCTGGTCCACAGAAGAAGGAAGTCTCAGATGGCTGCAGCTCTGCTATTGAAATACCTATGCTGTTACAAAAACAAACCATAATGGCTCTTAGTAGTATTAAACTCATATTGCTTGAATGACACATTATAGTTCCTGCAACTTTTGCTAGCAATGATTATCTTCTGCATTCAGACTACCTGACTATGCGTTCACTCTACTAGCATAACCATGAAACAAACTTTTAGTTCTTTGATGTGATTTCTCCACTTTATGATTCTGCAGTTTATTGTTTTCAGGCAAGTCATATTTTAGTTTTCATGGTGATGACTTTTTAGAACTACCATCTAGAAATGTTGCTTGTAAAACCTATATTAATTCATGCTGTGTGTAGCATTGTAGAATCAGGTATCTGACTTACATTCAGATTTTCAGGTCTTTATAAAAACTGCACAACACAGCAAAGTAAGGAAAGAGGACAACTGACAGAAACATATAAGAGTGTATTATATGAAAACAAACAGAAATATTTTCAAAAATAAATTTATAAACTGAAGAAGAAATGAATTTGTAGATTCTGATCAGTGTATTTGGATGGGCATTGATATGAAGACTTACTGACAGTGATAACACTAAACAACAACAACAAGATCATCTCTTCATCACTGATGATGATGGTGGTGGTGGTGGTGGTGGTGGGGGTAACGTTAACTGTAATGACACACAAGGGACATTCCTGGAACCAAGGGGCTACAGCTGTAGAAGCCCTTCAGGAAAACAGGGTCGCAGATTATTTGACTGGCACTTCAAGTAATTCAGTAAAACTACATTTGCCTTCAAGATATGATAATCAGAATAATAACGCCTATCAACATGAAACATTTTTTCTTACTGTCAACTGCTTGTTAATTATAAAAATGTGACTTAGGCAGTAGAAGGAAACTTTCCTTATTTGGACTCTACTACACTATTCATCTAACTTCTACTCAGTTTCCTTGCACCAGTCCACCCTTTTGTGTGCGACCTCTCGTACCCATTCATGACTGCCTCCTAAGAATTACATGACATTATTTATAAAAGGAATGAAAGCATTCCAAGTGTCTTCCATCCTGTCTAAGAAGACACCTCTCTGCACCTCAAGCTTGAAAATAGTTTCTGCATTCTGTCTTGTATTTTACTTGAGTTCCAATCCCTCCTACACTTCTCAGGAATTTGTGAACCTCGATCATGTTCTCTGTTTCCTGCGTGTTCTCAAGAGTGATCATGTTCAGATCATTCAGTCTATCCTCCTAGTCCATACTGAGATCATTTGAGCAGTGCCAGTGGCGAAAAAGGTAGCCCACTCACCTTTGATTCAGAAGGTTTTGGGGTTCTATTCCTACACAAGGTAGATCAATTGCTAAAACTGTAATGGCACGCTTATGTATCCCTTCCTTTGGATGAGATGTTAATCCAAGGCCCCACCTGCTTGAGTTTGTGGTAGTTCAGGAGGATGTAAAAGATCCCATGACAAAGAGCAGGGGTTCTTTATTTAATATGACATAAAAAATACATATTTACAAAATGTATGTATTTACAGGCACAAATCTGCACATTTTTATTTCTTACCTAAAGTTATTCATCACTTTTCTTATAACATCCTCATTGTTATTTTTCCATAATTGACCACACCCCTTCTTCCACAACCATAAACTGTTTTTACAATATATCTAAAAAATCCATTTCCCACTAAACAAATTTTTTTCATTCTTTAATTCCAAATAAATATATTACATAAAATAAACACATATTCTTTCTTCTTATTGTTAAAATGTCCACACATAATCACATTTATATCTGCATTGTTTATGTCATTAATATTATCAAAAAAATACTGTGTCCAGGGTTTAACCACTCTTTTACATTTAAAAACTGTTGTCTTTTTCCCCACAAAATAAACACATTCTTTCAGCCTTCTTTTTATATGGCATATTCCCCTTTACAAGTAACTTATTTTCCTAGTCTCCAAAGGAGATCCTGACACTCTACTATCTTGGTACACTTCTTTTTCAATAATAAAACACCAAACGAAAATAGCAGCCAGCTGGAAAAATCTTTACTTTTCACAAGATTCTGGTACCTCGGCCTTCGCCTTCAACAGAATGAATTTTACATACAAAACTAGTCATTAAATACACCAGCTAATTACATCATTAAATCATCATTAAATCATTAAACAATTAATTAAATTAAATAATTATAGTCAAAGATCTTTTTCATAGACCAACATTACATTCTAACAAAAAAATATAAATATAATTTAATTATCAATATTAAATGTCATGTTGTCATGTTTAAATCTCTAGATTTAACCCATTAGGATGTTTATAATTTACTATAAAATTTTATTCCATTCTTAATAATTTATTTTGAAAATTAGAGTTTGCCCCCCCACCCCCCTCAGGCTTAGCCAAAACACTGAATATTAAATCCATACATTCACCATTGTGATGCTGATGAAAATGATTAGCCACTGGACTATCCAATCTAGCATTCCTAATGTCTCCCATGTGTTCCATAACCCTCAATTTAATCTTTCTTTTTGTTTGTCCTATATACCATTTTTTATTCTCACAATTGCAGCCAATTATGTAAATTACCCCAAATGAGTTGCAGTTAAAATGATCAATGGCATTATACTTAATGCCATTAATTTCACTGCCATCCAAGTTTACAATATTTTTACATATCTTACACCGACCACAAGCAAAGGTACCTGCATTTCCAACTTTGTCCCTCCTACCTTTATGTCTAACCAACTCCTTTAGGTTACTACACCTACTATGGGAAAAAATAATCCTATTAGGTATAATAGTTTTAAGAAAATCATCACCCATAATAATAGGCCACAATTCTTGGACTATTTGTTTTAAATTAGATGAAAATAAGGAATACCTATTGACGAAAAATATTTTATTCTCATCATCCGGAATAATTTTATCCCTAAAAGTTGTTTTTCTATTATTTTTATTTTCTTTGATGTTATAATAGGGATGAAATTCCAAAAAACCCAAATTTAACTCTCTTTCCACTTTTTTTCTATGCAACATAATATTATTCCACTGATATCCCCTATTCTTAAGTTTTTCACAAATTAGATCAAACTCCCTTTTAATATTCCTAACCTCTGAAGTATTACCAGCAATTCTTTTAAACTCACCTAAAGGTAAAGAGTTGATTAAATCAGTACTATGCATACTTGCAGCATGCAGAAAATTATTGACTGCCGTTGTCTTGTGAAATGGTTTATGATGAATTTTTCCATCACCACCAATATAAAGACTAATATCCAAAAACTGGGTGGACCTTGTATCCACAACATAAGTAAAGTCCAAACCACATGGATTCAATTTCAAATTAGATATAAAATCATTGAACTCCAGTGGATCACCCTGACACAAAAACAATAAATCATCAATAAATCTTTTATACACAATAACATTTTTATGAAAGAAAGTTGAAGTATACAAAAACAGATTTTCAAAATACCCCATGAAAATTATAGCATAGGAGGGAGCAAAACTAGCACCCATTGCTGTGCCTTCCCTTTGTAAATAATATTTTCCATCAAATTCAAAAAAATTATGAGTAAGACAAAACTCCAAAAGAGAAATAATAAATGATGTTCTAGGTCCATCCCCCAGAAACTTGAATACTGCATCCAACCCCCATTTATTAGATATAGAAGTATATAGGGATTTTACATCAACACTTGCCCAATAAAAATTATCCTGCCAAACTCTACCCTTAAAGCTGTCACATACTTCCTTAGTATTAACATGAGAAGGAATTCTTATGACATATTCCTTTAAAATAGAGTCCAGAAAGATACCTACATTTTGTAGGAAGGCTCCTTTACCACTAACAATTGGACGTCCTGGGGGATTATACAAATCCTTATGTACTTTAGGCAAAATAAAAAACTTAGCCACATTTGGATTTTTGATGTGTAATTTTCTCACATCCCCACTAGAGAAAAAACCCAGTCTCTCTCCTCTGTCCAATAAATCATGTAAGGCAGTATTAAATTCCACTTTAGGATTTTTAGAAAGAGAGGTATAAACATTACAGTCTGCCAATAGATCTAAGGCTATTGAATTGTATTTTTCTTTATTAAACACTACCCAATTACCTCCCTTATCTGACTCTACAAAGACATAAGAGTCACTAAGCTTCCTAATATGACAAAGTGCCTTCCATTCTCCCTTAGTTAAATTAAATCGCTTTGTTTTCTTTTTGAACAAACCATATTCTTTTATAATTTGTTTATTCAAAATTCTTTCAAACACTACTTTTTCCTTACATTAATGGCATTAATCACTTCTTCTGGTATTTTTCCATGGATTTACATAATACTATTTCTCCATCACATTATTGTATCACATCCTTCTATTTTTCTCTATATCACCATTTTTTTATTTCCCATGTTAGTATTTTTTCTTAATTTTTTTTTTAATTTCTTCATGTACATATTTTTTTCTTTTATCATATTCCCATCATCTCCCAGAATGTTTGCACTTATATTTAAACATTTTCAATATTAACTTCTCATTCTCTTCCTTTACCCACTTTAATACTCTATACAAGTTTAAAGAAGCAGAATAAACAACTGAATTCAGTAATACCAGTGCCCCTTCATCTTCACATATACACAACTCATCTGTTTTCACTGGGTTTAATCTTGAATCCCATATGAAAGAAACACCAGTTGCACAATTTCCTTTTCATATTTTACTGGGATCATCTAAATGGTGCAGCGGTAGTGTTGTTGCCTCACAGCAAGAGGTTCTCCCGTTCAATTCTCGGCTGGAGTGTGGGGAGTACCTTCTGTGTGGAGTCTGCATGTCCTCCCCACGGTTGGGTGGCGTTCGAAAGACATGCACAAATGGGCGTGTCTTTGTTGCAGGTTGGAAGTCGAGCTGGCACCTCGGCATTTGTGAAAATCTTCTGCCAATCATTAGTGGACCTGAGTTCCGCTGTGGCGACCCCTAACCGGGAAAAGCCAAAAGACCAACAACAACAACTTGGATCATATAAATATTTGACATATATGCTGTTTTCCCATTAATACCAAATTTACCAGATAAAACTTTTTCTGAATGCTAATTATATGTTCTCCACATACGACATATTTCTTTAATTTCTTTTATCAAACCAACCCATTGCATCATAACTACATAATTTTTCTCAGATTTTATTCCTAGCAAATACGCCCCCCCAATTTTTACCACATCACTCAAAACTTTACTTTTACCTTAATTCAAGATCGTTCCCATTTACTTTAAACATCTAATCAGACAAACCAACACTTCCCTCATCCGTATTTTGTTCATAGCAACTACAACTATATTGTCTGTGTATATTAAAACTACCAGTATCACACACTTCTTTTCATTCACATATCTGGTATCTTTAATTTTATAAGCTCTTTCACTCCCTACTGCATTTTTCACCAATGCAAATAATAGTCCACTCAAGGGGGCATACTTGTCTTATACCACACTTCATGCATATTGTTTTACTCAGCCACTTATTCACTAACAGTCTGACTCTTCTAATTCTGTTGAATATTCCATACTCCTCCATAACATCCCACAAATCATTATGTCCCAATGCCTTGCTAATTCACCTACTATAAGATTCAAATTATCCCGTTTACTAATAACATCATCCACAATATCTCTCACAACCAATAATTCTTGGCATTCCTTCCCTTTCATACCATATATACTTTTTTACATAATATTGATCATCCTTCCTTACTTTCTATCTCTGTATGCTTTCCATAAAAAATATAATCTGTGTTATGGGTCTTCAGATTTTTATTTATTTATTCCCATCTTTCTTCCATACAGATTTTAATATCCCACTACATAACTCTTCACAAACAAACCCATCCTTCATCTATTCATTCAGTACATTTCAAAATACTGTCTTTGCCAGTCCACTGATTTCTTTTAGAGAATGGGCAACCACTACATCGGCTTCCTAATTGGAGAATGAACGTTTCTAGCAGGGTGTTAATATAGAAATAATGCCCTCTGAGAAACAAGTGCACCATTTCACAGCAGTGTATGAAGCTGCCGTGGAGCTCACACTGAAAGAAAATTAATGGCTACCATTATTTTATACTTGCTAAGCATTGTGTTTGCTGTTTAGCGAGTGGAAAATAAAAAAAGAAAAAAAAAAGAAAATGAAAGAAAGTAAAGAGGGAACAATGGTTCAAAATAGGGACAAATTTTAATTATTGGCAAAGTTTCTGTAATGAAAGGGTTTGTGTGAGCATGCATTTTCTGAAGCGCATGTGTGAGTGATAGCAAGTGAGACTGAGCGACCACTGGCAGCAATTAAAAGGCCTGCATACCTCTCCACCTCTTAGCTCAAAAAAATCTAGATAATGCCTAAAATAAATGGGAACAAAGGCTCAAAAATAGGAACAGATTTTAAATATTGTTCTTATAAAATTAGAAAGTTGCTTAAATAACAGGATTTGTATTACCGTGAATTTTCTGAAGGAAATAAAGTCTGAAACTCAGATGTATTCATTTAGTAACTTCAATTCCCAATCAATGGCAGCAAATCACACATTTTACGAGTAAGGGACTGAAACATAAAGTAAATATATGGATATTTTTAACAGGTTATATTTTGGATGTAATATACTTCCTCCAACACTATTTACATACATTACAGCAAATCTGAAACATTAGGAGGAGGAGGAACTATTTTACATAAAAAATAAGTAAAAAAATAGTAATTAAAAAAATAAGTAAGTAAAACACAACAATTTTACAGACAGCCCAATCTCTAAGTGCAATGCCCTCTAGTGTATGTGTTACTGTATAAATAATGCCATTGCAGAAGTGTACACCCCTGGGTGGGCATAATTTACACAGTAACACACACCCTGTTTGGCATTATTGCTTGCATAAATTCCATACCCTAACCCATATGTGCCCAATGCTGAGTCATCATTTACTTTCCTAAGTACTTCATCCCAGTCACTAATAGTAATTTCTTTTTCAAATTCTTCATTAACTCATTTTGAAATTTTCATTACTTTCCATTCTTTTCTATTTTCCATCCATAAAATTTTATGCATCTTTCCACATGCTGTACCAGTATACTAATACCTTTCTCGTTTACTCTTTATATATCTCTTTTTACAGTTTTAATTTCTCTTATTATACTAATATCCTCCTTTACTTTTTTACCCAAAGTATGCAGATACCTCCTCCCTTGTAAATAATATCTCTGCCTTAAGAGTAATGCCTTAATTTTTTGCTTGATTTATTTTATACATTTCTTTTTCCATAGCATAATACTCTCTTTTATTATTCTTTAAATGATCTAATATAGTTCTATGTTTCCCATACTTAATTTTCTTTTCCTTTCTTACATCATTCTGCCACTCAAAAAAAAAAACACTTTTTGTACTTTGTCTTAATTTAATCCTCCACTCATAACAGTTTTATAGAAGTCCTCTATGGTTATATGATCCTTTCATAAATGCAGTTCTTCCCACTATCCAATTTCATCCCATAATTTCTCATTTATTTTATATTCCCGTTCCTATTTTAATGCACTCCCTTTCTTCCATCACCTCCATTCATATTGCTAAATGGTCTGAATAACCTATCACAAGTGGTTCACCATCTGCTACTCTAAAGCCTTCCAATGATACAAGATAATCAATTTCAGATTTAAGAGCCCCCTTGTATATAAGTCCATTGACTTTTGTTTCATACAGCTAATTTGCCACATTTTATGACTTCAAGTATTTTTACACCTTTGCCTTTCTTTTTATGCCTTCCCCTTAAATCACAATTATAATTTTCATGTTAACCACTGCAGTCTAATATTTGAAGAAACAGATATTTATTCTATAAGAATATCATGATATAATTGTATAAACATGTTCACTCCACCTCACATCCACAGCAGTTAACCTTTCCGTCCTTAACAACATTATAATTTTCATTTTTTTTGCACAACACAGTCACTCCAGAACAACTTCCACTTTCTAAGCTTCCTAAGTTCCATATTATATTTCTATACCATAATTTTTCTGATTGCAGTCTTTCTTCACTTGTTAGAAATCTAACAGAAAAACATCCTTTGCAGAGCAGATAATTTCCCTTTGGGGAAAGTGTTACATTTTAATAATTTTGTTTATTATTAATACTTTTCTCTTCAGGAAAGTTAGTTTAAATCTAGGAGTTTGTGTTTTAATGGACTGTCAGTAGACTCTATTGTACATTTAAATGGGAGCAGTCTTTTCTTAAGTTGTTTAAAGTAACTGAAAAATATTTTTCTGTGGAGAAATTGTTTATTTTACTTTGTGAGGCTGGCAAAGTGTCTTAAAGTGTTTTTTAAAATGTTTGTCTGTGAAAAAGTGACTTTTGAAGACTTTTTGTTTTTTTTACAGGCATTTGTTGCTTGTTGTACACAGGAAAGAGGCACCATTTTCAACTTGATCATGGAACAATCTGTCAGTCCCACAGTTGTTCCTTCTTTAAGCCACAAAAAGAAAAAGTTAAGCAAACAGCCTTTGCTGTCATTGCAGGATAACAATTTGCCTCAGCCGCAGGTGGGTGACTCTGCTGTGGCCATTAGTTCTACATCAGAGCACTCATCTTTTAACCTGGATCCCTTTACTTTAGCCTCTACAGCCACTATGGATTGGGGGTTAACCATGTCCTCTGCAGTTGTTGAGGTTCCCTCAGTGGGCAAGGGAATGCCACTCTTGTCAGTCCCAGGACAGATTCGGAATTTGGACAGGAAGATGAAAGAACAGACACAGGGATTTTTTCCTCAATTTTATGATATTCAGATTCAGATGTAAGCTCAGAGTCTGACTCTCTTTGTGTGGGGTTTTCTTTCTCTGAGACTATTTTTAGAATGTGCCAGTGTTTTCAGTGTGAAAGCACTTTGATTTCTTAGTCCCTCAGAAAATTACCTTGAGTTGTTATAGAAGGAATTTCCAGAACCTGCACCAATTCCTCCAGTTCAATCAGCTTTAGAGGATGTGTATGTTACTACCTTCAGTTTTTTTGGCTGTCATCCAGCTGTCTCTAAAAAGGCAGATAGGATATGTAAAGTTCCTCAGTATTTTACGTTTTTATACATTCTTTCCAAACCTGATCCAGCAGCTATAGCTTTAGTTAATCTTTCTGCTGTAAAACATTTAGTTAATTCCAAGCCCTACTATTTCTGATAAAGATGGGAAGGTTACTGATAAACATGGTAAAAATGCTTCTACGGCTTTGATTTTCAGAATTTTGAACTGTCAGGCTCATATGTTAAGGTTTGTCCTGATTAATTGTGAAAGTATGAAAAATGTTTTGTCTGCAATTTCTTCTTGTGGGAAAAATCTGCTTTAAATAATTTAATTTCTTGTGTTGTTCAAGTCATTACTCATTGTGTGCAGTATGTGTATAAGTTTGTTAATACAGCTTCATAGGCTATGGCTACTGTTACTGTTTTCAGGAGATTTGCATGGCTACATTCAAAAAATCTCCTAGATGATATTAAGATGAGATTTTAAATTCTTCTTCTTTGGTTAGAAATTCAATTTTGGCCCCTCTGCTGCAGTGATAATCAAAAGTTATGATGAAAGGTTTAAGGTAATAGAGGAAATCAGTAAGATTTTTCAGCCCTCTTTTTCCAAATTTTCCAAGAGATTTTCTAGCCCCTCATCCAGTTTTGGTAAGAAACTAAATAAACAATCTTAACAAAATGCAAGTAAACAGATGATTAAGAATAGATGGCAAGGGAGTTTCCAAGAAGAATTCTGGAAACCCCAAAAACCAAGGAAAATCCAGTAAGTCAGAATGAGTATTTAAGAAACTTTGCTCCCTCACCTACCCTAGTAGTCCCTTTGTTCTTCCAGAACGTCTGAATCTCCACTTCTTCTTTATGGTGACAGATACTTCCAGACAAATGGGTTCTGAAGATCATTTGTAGGTTCATAGGTTCATAGGTAGGTACTAGGCTATTGGCCCTAGGGCCTATATAAGCCTAGCCAAATGGTACCCTGGCTTTTGCCACCCAAGAAAATTATTTTCCTGTGCCCATGTCAAGCAGAGCCACAGAAGGGATCCCGGGGTGAATTTCCTATCTCCCATCCAATCATCAGGATTTTTCTTGAAAAGTGCTAATGAGGAGCTTTGTTTGATATAGATAGGTAGTTTGTTCCAGAGTATGGGAAGTCTCTGGGATAGGAATCTATCCCTCCAGCATGTTCTGTTTATTGTGGTGACAAGGTTTAGGTCCCTAGAACATGTAGCTCAGTGGGATTGGGATTTCTTTAAGTGGAGCATGTCCAACAGCTCTGGGTTTGACATAGCTTTGTATGTTAGGCAGTGATCGCTTCTAAGTAGGTGATATGCGACAGAGTAAAGCTGGTGTTTTTTGAGATGGTCTGCATAGGGCATCTGTTTGAGGCCAGTAATCCTCTTTGTGAGGTATTTCTGTGGCCTTTCCAGTGGTTGTGGATATCTTGTGAGGTACATACCAAAAGGGGCGTTGTACTCTATAATGGGTCTAATGAGTGATGTGTAGAGGGGAACAATGACCTCTTTTTTCCTGGATGAGAAACCTTTTGTGATGAGGTGTGCCATGTAGAAGGATTTCCTGACTACTGTGGCGATGTGATTATCAAAGGAGAGACTACTGTCCACCTGTGTCCCACGGTCTCTTGTCACACTTTCGGTGTTAAGTAGGCTATCGCCTATGTGGTAGTTCATGGGTACAGAGTTTTTACTAAAAGGGATGACAATGCACATATTGGCATTGAGATTGCGACCACGGCTTTGACACCAGGCATCTGTCTCAGTGAGGCCCTTTTGTAGGATGTCCACATCATTACGAGTTTTGATTATGGCTCCTAGTTTGCAGTCATCTGCAAACTTTGTTAGGCAAAGACCTTCTGTGTTAGCCTGTACTTCAGAGAAGTAGATAACAAACAGGAGAGGACCTAGGACTGAACCCTGTGGTACTCCACTTGTCACTGGTCTGAAGTTGGATTTAGAGTCTGCTACTTTCACAGTGTGGGCTCTGTCAGTGAGCCAGTTGGCAACCCATCTTGTGACATAGGGATTTATACCTAGTTCAGTGAGTTTATCTATAATTCCAGAGTGGGGGATGGTGTCAAAAGCCTTGGCGAGATCTAGATAGGCTGTGTGAACCACCTTACCCTCATCTTAGGCTTTGGTGACCGCTTCAAAGAAGTCTATCAGGTTTAGAAGACATGATCTGCCTTTTACAAACCCGAACTGGGTAGGGTCCAGAGTTTGGAGATTACCAATGTCATTGTTTATAAGTTCCATAATGATCATCAAGATTACAAATGGCAATGGGGGAAATTCCTCCTTTAAAGGGCCCAGTTCCTCTTTCTTCAGACCAGACTCTTTTGTTTCTACCCATAAATCACATGATGTCACAGGGTGTGACAGAACCACTTCCCTCTTCCCAGGTGGGAAAGGATTTTTATTCAAGGATGTTATTAGTGCCAAAGAAAGAAAATGCTTGGAGACCAGTTCCAGATCTTTCTTTCCTAAACCAGTTTGTGAAAGTGCCCAAATTCAAAATTATTCTTCCATCCTTTCAGGTATATAAACCCTGTGTCTGCAAGGGGCTGTGTTTTTATTTACTAGGCTATGGAATGGTGATTCATCACTGGGACTAAGCAGAAATTCCTTTAGATTCCAACAGCAGAATAAGTTATTTCTTACACTTATTTCATTGACTTGCACTTCTTTAACAATTATAATTTTGCTATACAGCTGATCTACTACATTTTGCACTGTTAGAAAGCTTTTTTTACTGTTTCACTGCATTTATGTACTGTTTTACACTGTTTTAACTGTAATTTTCATTGCTAGATACTGTTCCGTTACTTTAATTGCATTTTACTGAATTACTTAATTGTAAACTGCTTTTTCATACTGAGAGTTGTATTTTCTGTTTGTGAGTGCTCTCTCTGTGCTTTTCTGTGCATTTTTTGTAAGGTTTCTGTGTTCTAGTCAGGTATCATATAACTGACTTGTTTGCAGTTAAAAGCATTCTCTAGAGCCTCCTTGCTCCTTTATCTGTTTAAAACTTTCCTTTAGTGGCTACAGCTAGAAGCTGTAATAGTTTTCCACCCGCCTTCCCTATTGGTGTGTTGTTCTTATACTTGGTGGCTTTGCAGTTGCCCTCCCATATTGTAAGTCTGATCTGGGACACTTCTCTCAGTCTAGTGTCATTAGCTCATTCTACCTAATACAGAGAGAACATTTGAGAAGGCCAAAACATTTAGGTTCTTAACCTTGAATTATCTTCTGTTCTTGCTTTCTCCTTTTCCACTTTACTAACAAAAAAAAAATTCTAAGCTTGTTTCCTGCCTTTCATGTAACTAGTCTAGTCCAGATACAGATTTGCTGTATCCAGGACTGTTTGTAAGCTCCTGAGCCGCTCAAGCATTTCTGTGTTGGAGGGAAGCCTTCTAGCTTATCAGTGGGAGGGGTGAGCACTAGGTAGCCTATCTACCACATAAGGAGTAGTTTCTGGCCCAGAATGTGTAGTTATTGGCCATTTGGGCAGTTTGTTCATCTCTCTCAACTTTCTGATTTAAAAGCCCGCATTTGCACTTGTTTCCCCCTTTCCTGTAACTAGTCTAGTCTAGATAGAGATTTGCTGTATCCAGGACTGGTTGAAAGCTTCTGAGCTCCCCAAGCCTTTCTGTGTTGAAGGGAAGTCTTCTAGCTTATCAGCGGGAGTGGTAAGCACTAGGTAGCCTATCTACCACATGAGGCATGATGTCTGGCCCAGAAATTGTAGTTTACTGGCTGTTTGGGCAGTTTTTCCATCACTCGCAACTTGCTGGTGTAAAAGCCCGCATTTGCTCTTGTTTCCTGCCTTTCCTGTAACTAGTCTAGTCCAGATACAGACTTGTGTATCCAGGACTGTTTGTATTCTGAGTGTTGCCAAACTCTGCTCTTCAATTTTTCCCTTAGATCTACTAGTTCTCTCCTCTCCTACCCTTATACTAGCTTATTAGTCCAGCACTTTACCAGACTTCTTGTAGCAATTATTGTTGTGGTGTGCATAAAAGTGCTACCAGCACTAAACATTCTACAAGGAAACAGATCCAGTACTTATTATCAATGCCCACCCCTCCAGGCATGTCTAAAGGTCAGTTCCATGTGCTTTCTCCTATTAACCTGGTGAACTTGGGCATCCTGAGGCAATGTAGCAACTGCCTCATGTAAACTGACAACCCTCTCCTCTTACCTCCCAACACTCAGACTTGTGAGAGATGCACTTATATATCCAAATTGGAAGCCACGCACTCTACAGCCAAGACCAGAATAGCTAGTCAAGAGGAGAAGGTCAACACTTGCACCACACCACATGGAACACATAGCCCTCCAGAGCACACACCAGCACTGCCTTCACATAAAAACATAAACCACACACCCACCTTCATGGAGGCTCTCAATAAAAATCTGCCCAAGCAGCAGAGACCTCCAAGGCAAAAATGCACTCAACCACCACAACACAACACTAATCACGAGACACATAACTCTCCTAAACAATGTGCCACTCAACCAAAGCCCCTAAGGCAAAACACCTTGCCCAACACACTAGTCATAGGTGATGCGATAGTGAGGAACACTGATGTCCCACTCACTAGGTTGAATAAGGAGAAAGTAACAGTCAGCTGCCTATCAGGTGCCAGGATCCACCACATAAACGCTCTCACTCAGGTCCCTCAACAACAGATACAAATATGACTCTGTCATTGTACATGTAGGTGTGAATGACCTGAGACATACCTCCCTGGACTACATGAAGAGACATGGAAGAGCTCTTGGATTATGTAGCTCAGGCGGGTATGACCCTAGCCCTGAGCAGTATCCTACCATCACCCAGAATGATACCACAGTGCAAGCAGAAAATGATTGATTTCAACAATTGGCTAAGTTTCTGGTGTCATTCTAAGGGGATCCAGTATCTGTCTGGGATGACATGATTGAAAGACGTCGATGCTTTGCCAGAGATGGACTGCATCTATCACCCTGGGCTTCTGGATACTGGCCAAGGCTCTTTCCAACCCTATAGTGCCTTTTTTAGGTTGTGTTCCAAAGACCAAATTGCCACTGTAACAGCTAAAAAAATGCAATCCGAGGGTCATGCTGCTCAACGCTAAAAGTCTAAATCTCAAAATGCACTCACTCGAAGCACTCCTTAAAATGGAGAACATTTACATTTGTGCTGTAACAGAGACCTGGTTCAAGGCAGCAGAAAGCACCCCTGCACTACCAGGCTATAACTCATTTCAGACCTTTCGGTCCCAGAATTTGGACCAAAGCTCCAAAGGTGGTGGTGTTTCTATATTCATACAGGATGCACACACCTCTAGACTGGTAGCCCAACATAATGCATCAGAGATACTTCAGGTGCAGCTAACATTGGGTAAGACAATGATCCAGGATATAGCCTGCTATAGGTCCCCAACCATGTCCCAAGACTCACACTCCACACTCCTAAGCACCCTGGAGAACATTAGGGTCAAACCTAACACTCTCTTACTAGGCAACTTCAACTACCTCTCCATTAACTGAGAAAACTACTCATGTATCAATACACTTGCCCAACGTTTCCTGGAGTTCATTAATTCCAATGCCCTGGACCAGCTTGTTCTTACCCCCACTAGAAGTAGCAACATCCTTGACCTGGTCATTACTAACATGGGCAACTTGTTGCTCTACACCAGTAGTCAACTCCTCCCTGGTTATATCCAAACACAAACTAATCACCTTGGAAACCCACATCCCTCCCACCCACCCACCCTGCAAAGGTAACCACCATGAAAAACTTCTCCAAAGCTAACTTTGGGCTCCAAAAACAGAGGTGGCTAATTTCATGGCACCCATGCAAATGGAGAATAGTTGCATGACCACCAAATCATACACAAACATGTACACAAATGCATGGATCTCGCCGTACCCATTAGAACCAAGATGCTGTCCTCCAAAAAAAGGAACCCAATCTGGTGGTCCCCTGCCTTAAACAAACTCTACAACAGAAGGAGAAAACCGATGTGGAATAAGGTGAAGTCTCAAGACTGGAAAAACTCCCTTATCAGCCTCAACAAAAAGTTGAGATCCCTCATCAAATCCTCTAAAGCTAGCTATGAAAACAGAATTGCAGCAGATAGTAAAGGCAACCACAAGACCTTCAATAGTTATGTAAAGAATCTCCACGGCAATACCCAGATTTACTCTAAACTACTGCACGATGGTACCTCCTATACTGAGCCAACAGATATTGCCAGTATATTGGCTGACAGATTCAGTGCCAACTTTACCCCTCTTCTCCCTAAAGGACCAATCACAATACCAGTAGATTGCCAGGCACCCAGTATTACTGCTTCACAGGTTAAAACAGCACTGTCCAAGGCCAAGAATACAGCTTCTATGGGACCTGATAATATCCCTGGCTGTGTTCTACATGAACTACAGAGTGAACTGGCACCTCACCTGTGTGCCCTATTCAATCACAGCCTCATATCAGGCTTTAACCCTACTAAATGGTGCACTATTACAGTCATCCCTCTCCACAAAAGTAGAGCGACTACAGACCCTGGGAACTATTTCCCCATTAACTTGACGAGTCTGATATGCAAAGCTATGGAATGCATAATCATGGACCTAATAAACAAGGATATAGGACATCTCTAAACTCTCTCCAAACTCTGGATCCCACACAGCTTGGTTTTGTCAAGAGTAGAGCATGCCTGCTCAACTTGGTCGACTTCTTTGAGTCAGTCACCAGAGCTGTGGATGAAGACAAGGTAGTTCATACTGCCTATCTTGATCTTTCCAAGGCTTTTGATACCATTCCCCACTCAGGAATCACAGAAAAACTCATTAAGTTAGCATCAACCCCTATATCACTAGGTGGGTTCAAACTGGCTCACAGATAGAACCCACAGTGTGAGAGAAGCTGACTCCAAGTCAGACTTCTGACTAGTCACGAGTGGAGTCCCACAGGGTTCGGTCCTGGGTCCTCTCCTGTCTGGTATCTACTTCTCTGAAGTCCAGGCCAAAACAGAGGGACTCTGGCTGACAAAGTTTGCAGACAATTACAAGTTGGGAGCTATTATTAACTCCCCAAGTGATGTTGGCATCCTACAGAATGGCCTCACGGAGACCAACGACTGGTGTCAGAACCATGGCCTTAAGCTCAGTGCCATAAAAATATGTCATCATCACCTTTGGGAAAAACCTGGTTCCCATGAATTACTACATTGATGATAGTCCACTTAACACAGAAGGCGTTATATGAGATCTGGGAACACAGGTTGACAGCAACCTCTGTTTTGATCACCACATTGCCACTGTGGTCAGAAAGTCCTTCTATGTGGCACATCTCATTACTAAGGGTTTTGCATCCAGGAAGAAAGAGGTCATTGTCTCCATCTACTCTTCCCTGATTAGGCCAATCATTGAGTACAACATCCTATTTGGCATGTACCTCACTAGACACCTGGAACAACAGGAGAGGCCGTAAAAGTACCTCACAAAGAGGATCCTAGGCCTTAAACACTAGTCCTATATGGAAAGACTCAAAAAACTCCAACCATTCTCTGTCTCATATCGCCTACTTAGAGGTAATCTCTGCTTGACTTACAAAGCCATGTCTGACCCAGGTCTGTTACAAATGCTAAATCTAAAGAAATCCCAATCCCTCCACACCACATGCTCCAGAGACCTCAAATTCATTACCACAAATAACAGAACATGCTGGAGGGACAGGTTCATAACCCAGAGACTGCCCATGCTATGGAATAGACTTCTCATACATGTCAAACAGAGCACCTCACTGGTCCTCTTTAAGAGAAATCTTAATGACTGGATGGGAAACAGAAAATTCACTCCGGGGATAACTCCAGTGGCTCTACTCGACAGTGGCACTGAGAACTAAGGTCGGGTGGCACTATGCCAGGGTAATCCTATGACTAGGCTTGTAAAGGCCCCAGGGCTATTAGCCTAGTATGCACCTATGAACCTATATCACTTTGCAACCTCATTCAAGTTTCTTTATAACATTTGATTTAAAAGGTGGTTATCATCACATTCTTATTCCTCCAGAATTCAGACATTTCTTAAAGTTTTGGGTGTCTAAATCACATTATCAGTTGTTTGCATACCTCTCAACTGTCCAAATTTCTGCAGAAAGTCTAGCTTTTGCCTCATGTTTTTGTGTCGGTTCCTCATAAAGTTTATGGCTTTCTGGCAAATTATTGAGGACTGAAGTCATTAAATAATGACAGACATTTGCTTTTCAGACTTCATATCCTTCACAAACTGCATGTTAATGCAAAACCTGCTATTCTTGCCCCTCTCCAATTTTAAAAGAGCAGTATTTAAAATCTGTGTTTAATTTTTGGCTTTTGTCACCCATTGTTTTTGTCTCTGTCCAGGTTTGTGCTAAGAGGTTGAGTAATATGGTCGTCTGCCTTACCCTTTGGACTATGCATTACACCAAGAGTGTTCACAAAGTGTCTAGTTCCAGTTATAGCTCATGGCAGGCTACACAGTATTCACATTTTTCCATATTTAGATAACTTGCTTATATTTGCAGCCTTTTTCAAAGTGTCAGGAATCTCTCTATTGAGTGAGAGGGCTCTTACACAAGCTCGGATTACAAGAGAACATTCAAAAGTTTTTCTTTACTCATCCATAAAGTATTATGTTTCTGGGATGTCGATTACACACCACAGTTCAAAACGTTTTCTTCCACAGGAATAATAGATCTATGTCTAGATCAGTTTCTAGAGCTTTCTATTCAGACTCTGGTCAATGAAAGGGAATACCTGAGGATTCTGAGGTTCATGGCTTCTATGACTCTTATGATACTCCTGGAAAGACTCCACATGAAAAATATACAGTGGTATCAAAAGTTTCTTTGATCTCAGCACTAACACTCTCTGTCTTTAAAGATCCCAGTGTTGGAGTTTATCAGAAGAGAAATCACTTGGTTGAGACAACAGCTATACCTAAATCCAGGTCTGCCCTTCTTCCTCCCTGTTCCAAAGCACTGAGTTACCATAGACCCCTTGGACTTTGCTTGGGGAGCAGTTTCAAAAAGGATAAAAGTGCAAGGTGTATAGCACACCAAGGAGCAATGCAAGCACATAAATATAAAAGAGATGCTTGACTTGATTAAGACTATCAACTCTCTGAATCATCCTTGGCCCTTGGGATCTCTTCAAGTTATTAGAGACAATACCACAGTCATGTGGTGCATCAGCAAGCAAGGGGGAATGAGATCTTACCCCTTCTGAAGACTAACCATGTTAGCTTACGGTTTAGATTCACAGCATAACCTCAATCTACAGGCATTCTATATTTTGTCAGAGCAAAACTGTGTGGCAGACAAGCTGAGCAGTACAAGGGCAAACCCTCCCAAATGGAAACTAAATCAGGGGGTCTTCCAAGATTTGATCCATCTGTGAGCAGTTCCTCAAGTAGAACTCTTTGCCTCCTCTCTAAACATTTATCTAACACACTTCTGCTACAGAACTCCATGCAAGAAGGCCTGGAAGACAGATGCCTTTTCTTTTCCTTGAACAGGAATGTTCCTGTATGCTTTTCCACCCTTTCCACTAATATCCAAGGTCCTTCTGATGATTCAGAAGGAATCCCCCAAGACTATTGTGGTAACTCCCTCCTGGCCCAGGTAACCATGGATCTCCCTTCTTTTCGAAATGGCCAGGGAAAATTACCACAAGCTTCCTCACAGACTGAATCTACTCACACAAGAACAGGAATGTTTGATACACCCTGACATCAACTCCAATTGACTACCTGAGTGATAGGGTCTTAATTCCTATTAGGCATCTGTTTACTGAGAGTGTGCATCAGGTACAAATGGAGATGATAAAGCCTGCTACTAAAAAAATCATATATTGGTAAATGGAAAAGGTTTTCTAGTTGCTGCCAACAACATAACCAGCACCCATTCAGGGCTAGTTGTTTTTTAGTTTTACAATATTTATGTGAGTTACTATCCTATAGCCTTTCTTACTCCTCTGTCAAGGTTCATTTATCAACCATTTCTGCATGTCTGCCCATGGATTCTCCTCTTTCAATGAATTCTATTGTCAGAATGCTTTTGAATGGGACTTTGCATAAGAGGCCTTCAAGAAAACCGGTGGCTACATCCTTGAGATCTAAATTTTATATTAGAGAAGCTAACACTTGATCCATTTGAACCAGCTAACCTGGATGATTTCAAGTTCTTAACATGGAAAACAGTTTTACTGATTACTGTGACCTCTGCAAGAAGGGTTTCTGAGTTGCAAGCTCTTAAAGTAAGATAACCCTATCTCATTTTCCACAGAGACAGGATTTCTTTGAGAACTAATCTTTCTTTTATGCCTAAAGTGGCATCTAAGTTTACTTTAAAGTAAACTATCCATCTCTCCAGTTTCTCTCTAGAACCAAAAAATGATGGATACAAAGGGAAAGGATACTCTATGCCTTGGATGTCCACAGACAACTCAGGTACTATCTTGACAAAACTGAATCTTTTGGATCTTTGGATCAATTGTGCATTTCTTGTGAAGGGAAAAAGTGACAACTGTGGTAAAGCAGGCTGTTTCCAAATGGTTGTCTATGGCTATTACCTTTTGTTTTACTCACCAGAATAAAACAATTCCAGGTAGGGTCAAGGATCGCCTTACCAGGGCCTTGGCTTCATATATGACTGTATGGAAAGAGATGGATTCTAGAAATATTCTAGAAGCTGCAGCTTGGTCCTCCATACATACTTTTACAAAGCACTATAAGCTTGATTCCTACTCCAGGTCTAGTTTAGGCTTTGCAAGGACCTTTCTTCAGGTGCTCCTGGAAACTTCTCCTTTCACCTCTCAAATGTAGTACACTAGGGTAATCTACCCAAATAGCTAAGGTAACTGCAGCAGTGATCAATATGATGAACATAGCACAGATGATTATGAAAACTTACCATAACAGTAGATGTTTGAATGATCACTGATGCGGTGTCTGTTCCTTCTCTCTCATTCCCCTTGCTTTTAGTGTGTTGTTTATGCCAGGGAGTGTTTATTTTGTTATCTTTTCTTTCTGTCATTGTCCTTTCAGGGATCAGCCTCCCTCTATGTGTTGGCAGGAAAGCTGTGAAGGGCTTGACACTCAAACTTATCTTTTAGTTCGCTCATCTTGTGCTACTTGACAGTTTGGGCATTTGGAAGGTGGCCAGCTGTTATATCCTTGGCAGATATAACTCCATATAGCTAATAGTACTGCAGCAGAGTGAAAGCAAACATCTACTGTCACGGCTAGTTTACGTACACAACTGTACTTTCCCCAGTGCCCTAACCCAGTTTCCCATAGTGCATAAATACCTTCGGTCTCCCCTGAAAAGAGGATACTAGCCTAATGGGACTAACCCAGTCAATAAAGCATAAATAAATAAAAATAAATATGCACAGACCATTATTTATCTTAGTTGCTCATGGTGTACCCTGTTGGTCATCCAGGTATTCTTCTTCAAGTGAGGTCTACAAAACTGCATACAATACTTTAGATGCCCAATACAGTTGTATTTGGACCTAGTCTACCTGGAATTAGCATTTCAGAATGCACAACTAAGCATTAAATTTGCTTTTTCTAATGCCTTCATGTTCCCAGGTTGAGAACATTTTTTTTTATTCTCAAGAAAGTACCACCTTGAGAGATTTTCTTCATGCAGTTTTCCAAATACCACCTTAAGATGTAATTCTATTTAGGATCTTTTTGTTAAAATGTGTGAATGAACATTGCATTTTGGAATATACTTACCTCTCTCCATTGAGGGAAGAGAGTTGGCCATGAGATGCTCTAATGCGCCTCCTCCTGAACCATGAATTGAACCCATATCAACAGTGTCACTGATGGGAGTTCACCTACGACATCATTTGATTAGATAATAAAGGAAATAAAGCTGTTTCTAAAAAGGTTGTTGCACTGTACATATTGCTGATGGATATTGGTATCTGGAACAAAAATAGATTCTGGCACTGACTGTTGTGTTCCCACAAAAGGTAGCATGCCTTGCCCATAGTACAGTCCCAAGCACTGTTCTTTACTCCATGAAAGTCTTGCCAGTTTTGCAACTACTTCCATCATTTCTTACCTTTCACCCCACCCAAATAACTTTTTAATCAGCAATGTGTGAGGACAGAATGTAAAGTCCTAATTAAGTCAGGGCAGGGTATGCTTACTGGTGTCCTCATTGTCATCTCTAATATAACCCAGTAGTAGGAAACACTTTACTGTGAAAGCTTATTGAATTTGACAGACGAAAACTGTGATTTGTAAACTTTGGTATGTATGTATGTATGTATGTCTTTCGGGTTTTCCCGGTAAGGGGTCGCTACAGCGGAACTCTGGTCCGCTAATGATTGGCAGTAGATTTTTACAAAACGCTGAGGTGCCAGCACGACGTCCAACCTTCAACGAAGGCATGCCCATTTACGCATGCATGTCTTTCGAATACTACCCAACCGTGGGGAGGACATGCAGACTCCACACAGAAGGCACTCCCAAGCCCAGCCAAGAATCGAACAGGAGAACCTCTTGCTGTGAGGTAACAACGCTACCGCCGTACCACCGCGGATTTGTAAACTTTGGTAATATCCAATATTCAGCAAAAAGGATTATTTATCTGTGCTGCTGTTTTACGCAACATGATACAGTCTACTATAAGACGCTAAGACATTGAAAGTGATGTGGGGGTTGGGGGACTACAGTTTAGAGCTACTGTGATGTTTTTGTATTTAGAGTATGCATCTACATCTGAATTTATATGAGTGTGCAGTTGTATACACAATATGTATATAGATCTTTATAAACAAATGCATGTATATATATCTTTGTTCAGCTGGTTTTGGTGTGATGTGAGCTGAAGTGTTTACTTTAGAAATGTGGTAGTGTAATCTCAAAAGTAATATTTTATCAGAGTGCATTCATAAGCTCTCATGTCAGCAGATATATAGAGATTGAGGTCAAGCCCATAATCAATCACTGAGGCACCAGTTAGTTAATTTTTTAGCAGATACTCTACTTCTTTTCCCCTGACTAAAGTTAGGTTCTTAGGATAGTGCAGTTTTCCAGCCCTCCTTTGAGCACCCTTTGAACAGTATTTATCACCCAGCTGGTTTTCATTTTTGACTAATGGAACCTCTTTACTAATGCCTAATTGAGTATTATCCTATTATGACCTCAGACTCATCATAAAAGACTCATAAAGATACTTCATGTGGGTACTGACTTTTCTAATTTCTTTACTGGAAAAGCTCATTCAGTCTCTGCCATAGACTACTGTGAGGAAAAGGTCAGTTCATTTTTTCTAAAATTACTTTCTTATAATTTGTATCACTTTATTGCTTTCTTCTATTGTGCATATTGTGGTGCATAATTATTACACTGTGTTTTAAGTGTATTCTGCTTTCTATTGAATATTTAAACAAGGAAAGCAACCAGAGATGTGTCTCTTATGAATCACACACAAATTTAAATTTTGACCATTCTTCCATCCATGTGCAGCTGTGATTTTAAACTCACTGTCCCTCTAGCACCCCATCTCTTGTGTTAATTTGACCACAGAACTCCTTTCCTCTCTTCTTTCATTGGCTATTGTCAGTAAGCAGAATATCATAATTTTGTGAAGTCACTCCCACTTCAGTTACTTAAATTTATTGGCCTTCCCTCCCACTGTATTCTGTAGAGCCAGAATACTATGTGCGCACTCCCATCAAATTTATCTTGCTCTTTTGAAATAAGTGGTTCTCCCCTTAGACTGCTAAAGTATAAATTACCACCTCTTTCATATCTAACTGCTCAGTGCACAATGCAACTTGTAGGATATTAAACCCATTTTTTTTTCATTTTACCTTTAAAATCAGCAACATCTGGTCCAAGACCACCAATCATGTCTCCTTTGGATTACTGCATCTTATTTCTCCAGGTAAGAGAAGACAATTAGGGGCATTATTTCCTGGAGAACGCTGATCACTAGAAAGCATAATTACTTCATAGATGCCAGTTTGGAATTTGTGCTAATGTTTTGCTCCTGGTGAGAGAAGGAACAAAGGGTATTGACTTCAGACTGTATCTGATTGGGCAGTGGTTGTCTGTGTGGGACCTTCCTGATTATTCTGGTTGCTATTCAAGACCTCTACCAGGAGAAGGCTACAATAAGCCTATATATCCCAGCATCACCTGGGACAAGACTGTGGATCACCAAAGAGCCGATGACCCGCTTCGCATCTTGGGATTAGTGCTACCTTTTGCTTCCCAGCAGAGTGAAGCTGTGGTAAGATGAGCACTGGTAGTAGCCAGGTAATAGCCAATTAGGTGAATCCCCACTATTCATCATTCTTGACAAAACTAATCATTTCTTTTCAGTAAGTACTGCTTGATCAGCTGCTGTCTAACTTAACTTCAGAATATTTCCCTACATATTCATCCATAAATCATCATGGTCTACTTAATAGTTTCCCCTCAAGTGTTTGGCAGTGCTCTGTATAAACCTAGGCACTTCCAATTGACAGTTTGCCTGTAAATCACCCTAGAAATTCCATTAATACCTAGTTGCATACATGGCAAATAGTTTACACAATGAGAAGAAGCACTGCCCCCAGAGTTGCAAACCAGATGCTCCTGACTTTACTCTATATTCTCATCACAACTGTCTAATCAATAAAAAATAGCCTGTTGCCATGGATATGAACTTTCCCACTGTCACCACTACTAGACTGGTGGATATGGGGGCATCCTGAGGCAATGTAGAAATTGCCTCATGTTTATTGGAAAGCTAATTCTCAAATTGATAAAGTATGTGAGAGATGTGTTTATACAATGTCTCTGGAGGCAAAGATCTCACATAAAAGAACTCCTAATGTCAAACAGTTTAGCAATAGTACACATGCTGTACCCATCACATACAGTACAAAACAGACACATAGGCCCACATATGCTGAGGCACATAAATGTAACCTTCCTGAACACGAAGGACTTCTTAGATGAAGCACACACAAATGTCCTCAGCAGCCCTAAGTGCACTGATTCAAAATAACACACATAAACACACACAGCCACATCTCATGGGGCCTCAACGTCTAAGCCTGTAAGGCAAGCCACTACACAACCCAACATTCTGGTCACTGGAGACTCCATTGTGAGACACACTGATGTCCCCCTCACCAGGTTGAGTTAGGAGAAAGTCACAATCAGTTGTTTATCAGGGGCCAGGATCCACCATATTAAATATGCACTCAGGTCATTGGTCCACAAGTACCAGTAAGACTCTGTCATAGCCATGTGGGCATAAATGACCTGAGATGCACCTTCTTATAAGAAGAGAGACATCATGGAGCTCTTGGAGTATGTGACCCAGGTTAGTATGATCCTAGCATGAAGCAGTATTCTACCTTCTCTAATATGAGCAGAAGATGACTAACTTTAATAATTGGCTTAGTTTCTGCTGTCATTCTGAAGGGGTACAATATTTGTCAGCATGTAAGGAGATGGCCAACAGACCACTCTGCTTTGCCAGGGATGGTCTGCACCTTTCTTCTCAGGCTTTCAAAAGATAGCTAAAGTATTGTATGTGCCCACAGTGCCTGTTTTAGGCAATGCCAAACTGAAAATACTTCCAATGTAAGAAATTAAAACCAAGGAAATCTAAAGGTGTTACTGCTTAATAGTAGGAGTCTAAACAAGAAACTCCACTCCCTACAAGCTACCCACTCCCAAGAGAATGCTGTTGTCTGTACAGTCATTGAAACATGGTTTAAAGCCATGGAGGGCACTCCAGCAATGCAATGCTATAGTGTCTTCCACACATTTAGACCAGCTACCTACACAGGTAGAGACTAAACATGATGGTGTGTTGATTTACATAAAAAAATAAATATACTTCAAGGCTGGTCAAACAGGGCAATGTATTTGAGCTTCTCCAAGTTCAAATCACCATTGGCAAAATCTCATACCACTTCTTTGCAAGCTATAGGTCCCCTGTATGATGCAGGAAACCCATAACATGTATTTAAGCTTACTGGACTGGATAGTGATTGTTTCCAGTATCATATTCATGGGCAACTTTAATTACACCACTATTAACTGGGAATCATATACAACACCAACCATGCAAGCACAGAGATTCCTGAATTTTGTAAACACAAACTTCCTGGACCAGATTGTCTATATGCCAGCCAGTGGTGCAAACATACTGGATCTGGCCCTCACTAATATAGGAGAGCACTGCCTACCATTTCCTCTCTCATAAGGACAAACCACAAAATGGTTGCCTTTGAAGTTAAAGTAAAACCTGGAATCCCAGCTAACTCTGGAATGTTCAGGAACTACTCTGTGACTAACTTCCTACAATTAAGTGATAACCTGACAAAATTTCAAGCCCCTCAGGACACTACTACCAATGCAGAACTGTTCAGAAAAACCCTATATAAACATGTTAATAGTGGCACAGAGACAGCTGTATCCACCAGGAATAAGTATAGAACTAACTCAAAAAACATGCCACTGTGGTAAATCACATCAATAGGATGAGTAACAGAAGGGAGAAAATCATGCCAAAAATTATGAGCTGTAGTACTTAGCAGGATAAAAGCACTTTTATGAATCTGAACAAACATTTCAGAGGACAAATAAAGTCTACCAAAGCCAAATTTGAGGTAAATTTGTCCACCCAGTCCAAGGGCAACCACAAAGCATTCTTTAGCTATAGGTCCACAACCTCAAAGGCAATACACAATTGTGTGCAGAGGTTGTTGTTAATAAAGACACCTATACTACACCGGAAGATATGGCAAACCTACTGGAAGACAGATTCATATCAAACTTTACCCCAACCTCTCTCCCTGAGCCTCCCTTCATGAAATACTATCAAATGTAAACTACCCTCCCCATTATCAGTAGGGAACAGGTCCTCAATGATCTCTCTAAGGCCAAGAACACTGCATCAATGGGCCCCAGTAATATCGTAAGCTGCCTACTAAATAGCATGTAAAATAACCTGTCAGGCCCTCTGGAATCATTATTTAACAGTATCCTCCAAACAGGCTTCATGCCTCATAAATGGAGAGGAGCAATTATCATCCTTTTGCTCAAAGGTAGGCCATCTGCAGACATCGGAAACTACAGACTCTTAAGTATCACTAGTCTCATACACAAAGCCATGGAAAGAATTATCAGGGAAATGATCAGTAATGACATAGGAAACCTCCAGACACTGGACCCAACCCAGTTTGGTTTCATCAAGGGTAGGTCATGCCTACTCAACCTGGAAGAAGTCTTAAGGTTTCTAAAGCAATGGATGAGGGCAAAATGGTTCACACTGTCTTCTTGACCTGGTCAGGGCATATGACACAACACCCTACTCAAGAACTGTTGACAAACTCAGGAGGTTAGGCATAACATTTGTGTCACCAAGTGGATAGTCAGTTGGCTCATAGACAGGACCCATGAAGTTAGACTTGGAGTCCATCTTTATAAAATGTTCCTTCACCAGCAGAGTCTCTCAGAGATCAGTCCTGGGACCATGCCTTTTTGGCATCTACTTCTCTGAACTCAAGGCCAATGTCATGGGCTTCTGCTAACCAAATTAGCAGATGATTGCAAATTAGGAGCAGTCATTGAATCCTCCACTAAAACTAATGTTCTACAAAAGGGTCGACACAGACAAATAAATGATGTCAGAGCCATGGACTAAAATTTAATGTAAAAAAATGCATAATTGTTTTCTTTGGGAAATCAACCACTCTTGATAACTATCATATTGGCAACACGCCTCCAAGAGTCACCTTAGTAGTCTGGGACTTATGGACACATGTAGACAGTAATCTGGCCTTTGATGATCATGTATTTATTGTACTTAGGAAATAGTTGTATGCTGTGCAACTTATAAACAAAGGTATAGCATTTAGGTCCAATGAGGATATTACTACAATGTATTCAAAATTTATCAGACCTGTCATTGGGTACAGTGCCCCCTTCAGAATGTACCTAATGAGGCATATTTAACAACTGGAATGTCCATAGAAGTTCCTCATTAAAAGAATACAGACCACAAATAACATGTCCTTTGTAGACCGCCTCAAAGCCCTATCCCTGTATTCCATCTCCTACAAGCTGTTGAGGGGAGATCTATGCCTGGAATGCAAGGCATAGTCAGACCCCACTCTGATGATCTAATGCATATCCACAAACAGACAGCACCAGAATTACACATTCTAAGGACATAAGCCTTGCTGGGATATAAATAGGACCTTCTGGAGAGACAAGCATGTATCCCAGAGACTATCCCTTCTTTGGAATAGACTCTCCTTTGCTGTGAAGCACAGTTCCTCCTCAGCCAAATTCAACTGTAACTTGGATGACTGGATGGAGAACAAGAAATTCATCCCTGGTTTGGCACCTATGTCTCTAATGGGCACAGGCAACATGTAAATGCTTTGTCTCCCAGGCCCCTGCTTGAAAATGTTTCATCTCCCAAGCCCCAGTTTAAAATACCAAGGGTACCAGAACTTGTCAGAGATTTGGGATGCATGGATAGGCTTAAAATAGCCCAGTGATCATTACAGTAGTGCACACCTATTAATTTCTAAACCTATAATAAAATCTTTATCCAAGATGGCACCTTATGTTCAGCTCCCTTGTAATCCTATCTTATTCTCCCAGGCAAGTACCTAACCTGGTCTATCTTTAATAAAGACAAATACAAAATATACATTAGCTACTTTATACTGATCCATCACCTAACATGCTGCTTCCTAACAAGCTTTCAATACAGCTATGTTTTTTCCAATACTGTTGATTTGCATCTTCCCCCTTTAGGGACTTCATTAACAATTATCACCATCCACAGAGTTTGCTAAGCAATTAGAAAACAGGTATATTGTCAGGCATTTATTCTGTATTATACACCCACACTGTACACATGACCCTAGATAATTTAGAGTTGCCAATATGCCTGTCACATATCTTTGGGATGTAAGAGGAAACAGGAGTATCTAGAAAAAAATTCACACAAACACAGGGACAGCATGCAGGCTCCCCACATAAAGCACACCAGACGAGATCTGAGGTAACAGTGCTAGTCTCTGTCATTGTGGTGCCCTCAGCTATGTGGTCAGGCTCTGTCTTTTCTCGCTCTCACTCTGAAACACTCATAGAATATCTTGTTGCATCTATTCCCCCCACACACATGCACATGTGAACAGTCATGCACAGCCACGCAGACACTCATACACCACACTCACACAGATAAACACCATCTCATTCAGAGGCCTTCTTTCTATTTCTAGTAAAGCTTTCTTGACTTCCTTCATTTCACTATTCCTAGGACCGCATACCACTCTAGACCATTCTGCCCTTTTCTTCATCAAAACTTCCAGTGTACACAGCATAGGTGTCCTGATTTTGAGTATTGGCTGGTGCACTTGACAGTGTAAACTGGAGGTGTGGGAGTGTCCCTCAGACAGTCCTACAACCACTGCCTGATATGGGAGAGATGGGATTAAATCTAGTTTAATTAGTAGTTTATTGGCCATTTTTGGGTGAATTTCTATCTCTTTCATTTCCCTGCTATAAAAAAATGCATTTGCCCAATTTTTCCCATCGGGCAGCGCCGGTTAGCTAGGGTCTAACTATTCCCGGCTCCACAATGTCTACTCTTCAATTTTTCCCTTGCAACTAGACAAACTTTCAACTTAAGCACTCAAGCCATTAATTTCTCAGCCGGGCACTTGCTCAAAACTCATAGCAAGCACTTATAAACCCTAGCACTAGACCTCCCCATACTGTACAGAAGGACAAGGCTCTCTATTCAACCTTATGAGCCATTCAGTAAAGCAGTTCACTGTACCTATCCAGGCATGTCCAAAGGGCAGTTTCAGGTGTACTCTCCAGTCCAACTGGTGAATCCGGGCATTTTGAGGCAATGTTACAACTGCCTCATGTACACAGACAACCCTCTCCTCTTACCACCAAACACTAATACATGCAAGAGATGTAATTATACAGCCAAACTGCAGGCTAAGCTCTCTCAACCCAAGAATGGATCAGACAGTCAAGAGGAGAAGAGAAATACTTGCATTACACCACCAGTCTCACACAGACCCATTAAACCAGCACTGGCAAAAAACACACATAATTACACGAAAACATACTCGGAGGCTCTAAATAAAAATCTGCAAAAGCAACAGAGACCTCCAAAGCAGACATCCAAGCAACCTCCACCCCCCAACACAAACCATGAAACACATACTTCACAAAACCAGTGCGCCATGCAATCACAGCCCTTAAGGCAAAATAACATACCCAACATACTAGTAATAGGTGACTCTATAGTCAGGCACACTGACGTCCACTCACTAGGCTGAATAAGGAGAAGGTTACTGTTAGCTGCCTGTCAGGTGCCAGGATCTGACACATAACACAAGCACTCGGGTCACTCCAGAACAAGTACAAATATGACTCTGACATTGTCCATGTTGGTGTGAATGACCTGAGCCATACCTCCCTGGACTACATGAAAAGAGACATGGAAGACCTCTCTGATCACGTAGCCCAGGCTGGTATGATGCTGACCCTGAGTAGCATCCTGCCCTTACCAAGAATGATACCACAGTATAAAGACAAAGTTATCAATTTCAACAATTGGTTAAGTTTCTGGTGCCATTCAATGGGGATCCAGTGTCTGTCCGCCTGGGATAACATGCTTGATAAGCCACGCTGCTTTGCTAGTGACAGCTTGCACTTGTCACCCTTAGGCTTTTGAATACTGGCCAAGGCTATTGTCACCCCCATAGTGCCTTTTTTAGGCAAGGCTCAAAAGACAATCCCACCGCCGTAAATAGCACAAGTAACAAAAAACTGAGGGTAATGCTACTCAATGCCAGAAGTCTAAACCTCAAAATGCATGCACTCGAGGCACTCCTCACTATGGAGAAAATTGATATATGTGCAGTAACAAAAACCTGGTTTAAGGCTCCAGAGAGCACCCCAGTACTACCAGGCTACAACTCATACCATACATTTCAGCCACAGAACCCGGACCGAAATACAAAAGGCGGGGGGGTATCCATATTCATCAAGGATACTCACACCTCCAGGTTAGTGGCACAGCACGATGCTTCAGAGATCATCCACGTGCAACTAACAATGGGCAAAACTGCAGTTCAAATTGTAGCTTGCTACAGATCACCCACCATGTCCCAGGACCCCCATTCTGCATTTCTGGAAACACTGGGAAACATAAAGGTCCTACCAAACACCCTAATATTGGCTGATTTCAATTACCCAAACATTAACTGGGAGAACTACTGAAGTACTAACTCCCTTGCCCAACACTTCCTTGAATTTATAAACTCCAAATGCCCTGGATCAACTGGTCAACACTTCCACCAGAGGTGACAGCATATTGGACGTGGTCATCACCAACATGGGCGACCTGTGTTCTACACTGGAGGTCAACCCCTCGCTGGTTAGATCTGACCATAAACAAATCACTTTGGTTATCCACATTCTGGCCCCATCCCAGACAAGGAAACCACTGTGAAAAACTTTTCAAAAGCAAACTTCACATTACTTAAGACCATGGTGGAAAGTTTCAAAGCCCCCATGCTAAAGGATAATGCTGTCCAAGCTGCAAAATCCTTTACTAATGCATTCTACATGCACATGCAAGAATGCATAGATAGTGCTATCCCAAGCAACACCAAGACTCACTCCTCCAAGAAAAGGAAACCAGTCTGGTGGACCCCTGCCATAAACAAGCTATACAATAGAAGGAGGAAACTAGTACAGAAAAGAGTAAAATCCCAAGAAGGGAAGACATCCCTGATCAGTATCAGCAAGAAACTATGATCCCTCATAAAATCATCCATGGTGAGCTTCAAAAGAAAAATTGTCAAGGACTCCAAAGATAACCACAAGGCATTCTTTAGCTATGTCAATAATCTAAGTGGCAATGCTCAGAGCTGCTCGGAGTTAGTGCAGAATGACACAAAATACACTGAACCGACCAATATCACCAACATCCTGGCAGCCAGATTCAGTGCAAACTTCACCCCCCCTTACCCCCAAAGGGGCCCATAACCATACCAGAAGAATGTAGAGCCCCTGAAATCACAGACACTCAGGTTAAAACAGCCCTCTCCAAAGCCAAATACACAGCATCAATGGGACGAGACGTGGCCCAGGCTGCATCCTACATGAGCTCAAAGACGAGCTAATCCCTCACCTAAACACACTGTTCAAACTCAGCCTCTCCACAGGCTACATACCCATAGAGTGGTGCACAGCAATGGTTATTCCAGTCTACAAAGGTGGAGCCACAACAGACTCTGGGAACTATCGCCCCTTAAGCTTGACTAGCTTAGTCTGCAAGACTATGGAGTGCATCATCATGGAACTCATTAACAGAGACATTGGGAACCTCCAAATGCTGGACCCTACCCAGTTCGGCTTTGTTAAGGGCAGATCATGCCTCCTAAACCTGGTGGACTTCTTTGAGACAGTTACCAAGGCTATAGATGAGGGAAAGGTGGTACACATAGCCTACCTAGACCTCACAAAGGTCTTCAACACCATTCCCCATTCTGGTATTATACACAAGCTCACCAGCCTGAACATAAACCCCTACATCACAAGATGGGTTGCCAACTGACTCATGGTCAGAACCCACATGGTGAGAGTTGCAGGAGCTAAGTCCAACTCTAAACCGGTTACAAGTGGCATTCCCCAGGGCTCAGTCCTAGGACCCCTCCTGTTTGGCATATACTTGTCCGAGGTACAGTAAAGAACAGGAGGACTATGGCTGACCAAGTTCACAGACAACTGCAAACTAGGGGCTATAATTGACTCTCCAGCTGACACAGACATCCTTCAAAAGGGTCTCATTGAGACGGATACCTGGTGCCAAAATCATGGCCTCAAGCTATGCCAAAAAGTGCATAGTCATCCTCTTTGGAAAAAACAAAGTACCCACAAACTACCACATAGGTGGTAGTCCCCTAAATACGGAAGACATAATAAGGGATCTGGGGACCCATGTAGATAGTAATATCTCCTTTGATAATCACATTGCCAAAGTGGTTAGAAAATCCTTCTATGTAGCCCACCTAATCACAAAAGGGTTTGCATCCAGATCAAAAGAGGTCATTGTGCCCCTCTACTCATCGCTCATCAGACCCATCATAGAGTACAACACACCATTTGGGATGTACCTTACAAGACACCTGCAACAGCTGGAAAGACCACAGACGTACCTCACCAAGAGGATCACTGGCCTCAAACAGATGCCCTATACAGCTCAACTGAAGAAACTCCAGCTGTACTCGGTTGCATACTACCTACCCAGATGTGATCTCTGACTGACATACAAGGCCATGTCCAACCCAGAACTGATGGACATGCTCCACCTAAAGAAACCCATATCCCCTTGAGCCACATGCTCTAGGGATCTAAACCTCACCACAACAATAAATGGGACATGCTGGAGGGATAGATTCCTGTCTCAGAGACTTCCCATGCTTTGGAACAAGATTCCAATTTAAAGTTTTTAAAGTTTAAAGTGACATATTGTAACCCTCATATTTAAATATTTTAATATTGCTGATATTAAAAGTTGCTAGGTCACAGATGAAAGCAGCAAAAGACAAGGATCCCCACACACAAAGTTCCTCTCCTACATCACACCATGAGCAAATCAAAAATTTCCTAGTACAGCAAATAGAAAAAAAGAAAAGAAATTCTATGATGCTGCACAAATATTCTTGTATTAAATATAAGTGCCTGCTAGTTCTGCTGCAAGATTCAAATTTCCTCCATTTCCTGTAAAGTTTCTCATTAGCTGTGTGTGCCAGCTCCAGTCTCACTGACTCTACAGCAGAATGTATCTGCCAATGGAAAGGCTGGAGCTTTTGCATGCCAAGAAGAAAATGGCACACGTTCTGACACTGAGCAGAACAGGAAAGCAGCATTCTTTTTTAATGTTGTAGAAAACTTTTCTTGCTTTCTTTTTGTTTTTTAATTAATATTATATGGATTGGCCCCCAGCCAATATTGGGCTTAGGTAGCTTTCTAGGTTACCTAATACTGTATCTGGCCCTGATAATATTTAAAAGTGAGAATGTTCATAACATTTTAGCTTAAATAGTTTGCAAATCCCACTAACCACAATGAAACAGATTCAGAGCAGATCATTTTAAAACCACAGAGCCCTTAAGCAATTCACAATCATTTGTTTGCATGCCAATTCACTGTCTATTATTAGGATGTTCAACATGATAATGGAAAATGCCAAACAATACCAGTGGTAAGCAGAAGGAGATAAATCCAGGAAAAGAGGCAGATTTTAGAACTTCAGGGGCTATTTATTATGTTTCTACCCTACTGCATATCTTACTGTTGTCTACAACAAATCATACCTTTCTATTAGTTCTCTTCAGTGTCACTTGCATCAGTTATTTTGCCTCACACACTGATCACATTCCTTTCCTGTCACTGGCCTTCTTTTGTCAACATTCTTTATCTTCTCTCATTTATTGTATTCCATTCACAATTTAAACACGCCTTTTCCAGTATTTTGCTGCTAACATATTCATATGTCTTCTATGGAGATGGAATAAAAACACCTTCCTCATAATCAGAAAGCTGTATCCATCTACTGTTCAGCTCAAAACATTCAAAACAATTCAGATATAACTGAGAGTATCTGCCCATGACAAGATGCCAGGGACAGATTTTTGCTCTTTCAAATTCACAGGAATGTTACAGTTAACTATGAACATCTATCACATGCACTCCTACTTTTAGATTTAAAGAACGCTACCAATTTACAGGGAATTTATGGCTTTGCTAGATTCTTCAACAAATAATATTTTTCTATGTGCTTCCTTCTTCTGCCCCCACCAACTACTGAGCCACTTCTATCAGGCTCAAGTATATTTGCTCTCTAGAGGTGGGGAATCTTTCTTCAGCTCCCCTAGGGTGAGGGTCATCTGAAGGAGGCTGTCATCCAAACACACATTAAAATGTTTGGTGCTCATCCTGGCATCTGAAAGTATTATGTAAGAATAGCCCTAACCCCTCAACCTGGGTGGTGAAGTAGTAGCCTATATTAGGTTCATAGGTTCATAGGTAGGTACTAGGCTATTGGCCCTAGGGTCTATACAAGCCTAGCCAAAAATGTACCCTGGCTTTCGCCACCCAAGAAAATTATTTTCCTGTGCCCCTGTCAAGCAGAACTACAGAAGTGATCCCCGGGGTGTATTTCTTATTTCCCATCCACTCATCAAGATTTTTCTTGAAGAGTGCTAATGAAGAAATTTGCTTGACATAGATGGGTAGCCTGTTCCAGAGTATGGGAAGCCTCTGGGACACAAATCTATCCCTCCAGCATGTCCTGTTTATTGTGGTGACAAGGTTCAGGTCCCTAGAGCTTGTAGCTCGGAGGGATTGGGATTTCTTTAGGTGTAGCATGTCCAACAGCTCTAGGTTGACATAGCTTTATATGTTAGGCAGATATCACTTCGGAGTAGGTGATATGCGACAGAGTAAAGCTGGAGTTTTTTGACACGGTCAGTGTAGGGCATTTGTTTGAGTCCAGTAATCCTCTTTGTGAGGACTTCTGTGGCCTTTCCAGCTGCTGCAGATGTCTTGTGAGGGACATTCCAAAAGGGGTGTTGTACTCTATAATGGGTCAAATGAGTGTCGAGTAGAGGGGAACAATGACCTCTTTTTTCCTGGATGAGAACCCTTTTATGATGAGGTGTGCCACATAGAAGGACTTCCTGACTACTGTGGCGATGTGACTATCAAAGGAGAGACTACTGTCCACCTGGGTCCCAAGGTCTCTTATCACACATTCGGTGTTAAGTAGGTTGCTGCTTATGTGGTAGTTCATGGGTACAGAGTTTTTACCAAAGGGGATGACACTGCACTTTTTGGCATTGAGCTTGATGCCATGGCTCTGACACCAGGCATCTATCTCAGTGAGGCCCTTCTGTAGGATGTCCACATCACTTGGGGACTTGACTATGGCTCCTAGTTTGCAGTCATCTGCGAACTTTGTTAGCCAGAGGCCTTCTCTGTTAGCCTGTACTTAAGAGAAGTAGATACCAAACAGGAGAGGTCCCAGGATGGAACCCTGTGGAACTCCACTTGTCACTGCTTTGAGGTCAGATTTGGAGTCTGCAACTTTTACAGTGTGGGTTCTGTCAGTGAGCCAGTTGGCAACCCATCTTGTGATGTAGGGATTTATACCTAGTTTAGTGAGTTTAGCAATAATTCCAGAATGGGGGATGGTGTCGAAAGCCTTGGTGAGGTCAAGATAGGTTGTGTGAACCACCTTACCCTCATCTACGGCTTTGGTGACTGCCTCAAGGAAGTCGATCAGGTTCAGGAGGCATGATCTGCCTTTCACAAAGCAAACTGGGTGGGATCCAGAGTTTGGAGGTTACCAATGTCTTTGTTTATGAGTTCCATGATGATACGTTCCATGGCCTTGCAGACCAGGCTCGTCAGGCTAATAGGTCAATAGTTCCGTTCCCGGGATCAGTGGTGGCTCCCCCTTTGTGGAGTGGGATAACTGTTGCTGTGCACCATTCAGTGGGCACAAAGCCTGATGCGAGGCTATTATTGAACATTGTGTTTAAGTGGGGAGCCAGTTCGTTCTGAGGTTCGTGTAAAACCCAGCCTGGGATGTTGTCCGGTCCCATGGATGCTGTGTTTTTGGCTTTAGAGAGTGCAGCTTTTACTTGCGTAGTTGTGATTACAGGGACTCTGCATTTTTCCTGTATAGATATGGACCCTTTAGGGGGTGAGGGGGGTAAAGTTAGCACTGAAGCTATCTGCTAGGATGTTGGCAATATCAGTTGGTTCTGTAATTTTCGTGCCTTTGTGCTGTAGCTCAGAGCAGATCTGGGTGTTGCCATCGAGATTCTTGACATAGCTATAGAATGCTTTGTGGTTGTCCTTAGAATTACTGGCAATTTTTTTTTTGTAGCTAGCTTTGGATGATCTTATAAGGGAGCTCAGCTTCTTACTGAGGCTGACCAGAGAGCTCCTCCTCTCATGGGATTTTACTTTCTTTTGCAACAGTTTCTTCCTTCTGTTGTACAGTTTGTTTATGGCAGGGGACCACCAGACAGGCTTCCTTTTTTTGGAGGATAGGGTCTTGGTTCTGTTTGGGATAGCACGATCCATGCACTTGTGTAAGTGCTTATAGAGTGCATTTGTGTGTGATTCAGCAGTTATAACTGTACTGTCCATCTGCATGGGTGTCATGAAGTTCACCACTTCTGTCTTAAGAAGCATGAAGTTGGCTTTGGAGAAATGTTTTACTGTGGTTTCCTTAATGGGGGGGGGTGGGGGCAGGATGTGGATATCAAGGGTGATTAGCTTATGGTTGGATCGGACCAACGAGGAGTTGACTTTAGGTGTGGAACTCCAGTCACTCATGCTGGTATTGACTAGGTCTAGGATATTGTTGCCCCTGATGGGGGCATGGATAAGTTGACCTAGGGCATTGGAGTTTATGAATTCCAGAAAGCATTGAGCTAAGGAGTTGGTACATGAGTAGTTTTCCCAGTTAATGGTGGGGTAGTTGAAGTAGCCCATTATTAGGGTGTTTGTTTGAACCCTAATATTTTCCAGTATATCAAGAAAAGAGGAGTGAGAATCCTGGGGCATGGTGGGGGATCTGTAGCAAGCTACAATTTGGATTGCAGTTTTGCCCAGAGTTAGTTGCACTTGGATAACCTCGGATGCGTTATGCTGAGCAACTAGCCTGGAGGTGTGGATATCCTTAATGAATATGGACACATCTCCGCCTTTGGTGTTTCGGTCCAGGTTACATGGCCGAGAAGAGAGGTATGAGTTATAGCTTGGTAGTGCAGGGGTGCTCTCTGGAGCCTTGAACCAGGTCTCAGTCACTGCACAGATATCGATGTTCTCCATTTTAAGGAGTGCCTCGAGTGAGTGCATTTTGAGATTTAGACTTCTAGCATTGAGTAGCGTTACCCTCAGATTATGCTTGCCTGTTCCTGTTACGGTGGTGAATTTGTTATTTGAACCCTGCCTAAAAAAGGCACTATAGGGGCAGCAAGAGCCTTAGCCAGTATCCGGAATCCCAGGGGTGACAGGTGCAGGCCATCTGTGGCAATGCATCGTGGTCTGTCGACCATGTCATCCCAAGCAGACAGATACTGGATCCCCTTAGAATGACACCAGAAGCTTAGCCAATTGTTGAAGTCAGTCATTTTCTCCTTGTACTGCAGTATCATTATGGGCGATGGCAGAATGCTACTCAGGGCTAGGGTCATACCTGCCTGGGCTACAAGATCGGAGAGCTCTTCCATGTCTCTTTTCATGTTGTCCAGGGAGGTACATCTCAGGTCATTCACATCAACATGGACAATGACAGAGTCAAAAGAGACATTGAAGAGCTCTTTGATCTTACAGCCCAGGCAGGTATGACCCTAGCCCTGAGTAGCATTCTGCCATCATCCAGAATGATGCCACAGTACAAGGACAAAATGATTAACTTCAACAATTGGCTAAGCTTCTGGTGCCATTCTAAAGGGATCCAGTATCTGTCTGCCTGGGATGACATGGTCGACAGACCACAATGCATTGCCAGAGATGGCCTGCACCTGTCACCCCTGGGATTCCAGATACTGGGTAAGGTTCTTGCCGCCCCTATTGTGCCTTTTTTAGGCAAGGTTCAAATGACAAATTCACCACCGTAACAGGAACAGGCAAGCAAAAACTGAAGATAATGCTACTCAATGCTAGAAGTCTAAATCTCAAAATGCACTCACTCAAGGCACTCCTTAAAATGGAGAACATCGATATCTGTGCAGTGACTGAGACCTGGTTCAAGGCTCCAGAGAGCACTCCTGCACTACCAGGCTATAACTAATACCACATGTAACCTGGACCGGAACACCAAAGGCGGAGGTGTGTCCATATTCATTAAGAATATCCACACCTCCAGGCTAGTTGCTCAGCATAATGCAGCTGAGGTTATCCAAGTGCAACTAACTCTGGGCAAAACTGCAATCCAAATTGTAGCTTGCTACAGATCACCCACCATGCCGCAGGATTCCCACTCCTCTTTTCTTGATGTAATGGAAAATATTAGGGTTCAACCAAGCACCTTAATAAAGTGCGATTTCAACTACCCCACCATTAACTGAGAAAACTACTCATGTACCAACTAATTCGCTCAACACTTTCTGGAATTCATAGACTCCAATGCCCTGGATCAACTTATCCACACCTCCACCAGGGGCAAAATATCCTAGATCTAGTCATTACCAACATAAGTGACCGGTGTTCCACACCTGAAGTCAATGCCTCATTGGTCCGATCCAACCATAAGATAATTACTCTAGATATCAACATCCTGCCCCCCCCCCCCATTAAGGAAACCATGGTAAAAAATTTCTCCAAAGCCAACTTTATGCTTCTTAAGACAGAAGTGGTGAACTTCATGGCACCCATGCAGATGGACAATACAGTTACAACTACTGAATCCTACACAATTGCACTCTATAAACACTTACATGAGTGCATGGATCACGCTATCCCAAACAGAGCCAAGACCCTATCCTCCAAAAAAAGGAAGCCAATTTGATGGTCCCCTACCATAAACAAACTGTACAACAGAAGGAAGCAACTGTTGCAAAAGAGAGAAAAATCCCATGAGTGGAGGAGCTCCCTGGTCAGCCTCAGTAAGAAGCTGTGATCCCTGCTAAAATCCTCCAAAGCTAGTTACAAAAACAAAATCGCCACTGATTCTAAAGACAACCACAAAGCATTCTATAGCTATGTCAAGAATCTCAATGGCAACACTCAGATCTGCTCTGAGTTACAGCACAATGGCACTAAATATACAGACCCAACTGATATTGCCAACATCCTGGCAGATAGGTTCAGTGCTAACTTTACCCCCCTCTCACCCCCTAAAGAGCCCATCTCTATACTGGAAGAATGCAAAGTTCCTGTAATCACGGCTGGACAGGTAAAAACCACACTCTCCAAAGCCAAGAACACAGCATCCATGGGACCAGACAACATCCCAGGCTGCGTTCTACATGAACTGGCACCCCAACTAAGTACCATGTTCAATCATAGCCTCACCTCAGGCTTTGTGCCTGCTGAATGGTGCACAGCAACGGTTATCCCACTCCACAAGGGGGGAGCCACCATGGACCAAGGGAACTAAAGCCCCATTAGCCTGATGAGTCTGGTCTGCAAGGCCATGGAATGTATCGTCATGGAACTTATAAACAAAGACTTTGGTAATCGCCAAACTCTGGACCCCACCCAGTTCAGGTTTGTAAAAGGCAGATTATGTCTCCTAAACCTGATAGACTTCTTTGAAGCAGTCACCAAAGCCGTTGACAAGGGTAAAGTGGTTCACACAGCCTATCTAGATCTTGCCAAAGCTTTCAACACCATCCCCCACTCTGGAATTATAGATAAACTTGCTAAACTAAACTTGCTAAACTAAACTAAACTAAACCTGATGAAGCGCACTAGGAAAGTGCGTGAAAGCGCTTGTTCTCCTCTCTAATTAAATTGTCTACTTTTAATTTATCTTGGTTCGTGGTGGTTTCTGGTGATTTACAAGAAACTTGCTAAACTAGGTATAACTCCCTATGTCACAAGATGGGTTGCCAACTGGCTCACTAACAGGACCCACACTGTGAAAGTAGCAGACTCCAACTCTGACTTCAGACCAGTGACATGTGGAGTACCACAGGGTTCAGTCCTGGGTCCTCTCCTGTTTGGTATCTACTTCTCTGAAGCACAGGCTAACACAGAAGGTCTTCGGCTAATGAAGTTTGCAGATGACTGCAAACTAGGAGCCATAATCGAAACTCCTAACGATGTGAACATCCTACAAAAGGGCCTCACTGAGACAGATGCCTGGTGTCAAAGCCATGGCCTCAAGCTCAATGCCAAAAAGTGCATTGTCATCCCCTTTGGTAAAAACTCTGTACCCATGAACTACAACATAGGCAGTAGTATACTTAACACCGAAAGTGTGATAAGAGACCTTGGGACACAGGTGGACCGTAGTCTCTCCTTTGATAATCACATTGCCACAGTAGTCAAGAATCCTTCTATGTGGCACACCTTATCACAAAAGGTTTCTCATCCAGAAAAAAAGAGGTCATTGTTCCCCTCTACTCATCACTCATTAGACCCATTATAGAGTACAATGCCCCTTTTGGTATGTACCTCACAAGACATCTACAACAACTGGAAAGGCTGCAGAAATACCTCACAAAGTGGATTACCAGCCTCAAACAGATGCCCTACGCAGACCATCTCAAAAAACTCCAGCTTTACTCCATCGCATATCGCCTACTCAGAGGTGATCTCTGCCTAACATACAAAGCTATGTCAAACCCAGAGCTGTTGGATATGCTCCACTTAAAGAAATTCCAGTTCCTCCAAGCTACACGCTCTAGGGACCTAAACCTTGTCACCACAATAAACAGAACATGACGGAGGGATAGATTCCTGTCCCAGAGACTTCCCATACTCTGGAATAAACTATCTATCTATATCAAACAAAGTTCCTCATTAGCATTCGTCAAGAAAAATCTTGATGATTGGATGGGAAATAGGAAATTCACCCCGGGATCACTTCTGCGGCTCTGCTCAACAGTGGCACAGGAAAATAATTTTCTTGGGTGGCAAAAGCCAGGGTACCTTTTTGGCTGGGTTTGTATAGGTCCCAGGGCTGATAGCCTAGTACCTACCTATGAACCTATGAATCTGTAATCAAAACAAATTTATTCAGCTCTGTATATTTGCAGATAGTCTGTAAGGCAGTCTCTCAGAACACAGGTTCTAGCAATTTAAATGCAGGCTGTTACTAGCAGGTCAAATTAAGCGATCCTTGAGTTAGATAACACACGAGCTGTAAAAACCAGTTATACCAACTGAAGACACGGCAGAAAATGGGGTAATTTGGTAGGTGCATTGTGGGTAAGGGAGAAGCTTGAGAGATTTGGTGGCTGCGAACTTTAGCAACAGCTGAGTTGGATCCAACAGATCAGGTCTGAACTCACTTGGTGAGGAAGAATGAAGATAGACAACACAGATGGAACATTATGTAGTTACACAACTTCTTTTTCACTTGCTGATATTAAATATGAACATTACTGCTTTACCAAATGTGCCCCTTTGATAGACTATTCTGCATACTTAAAGAATTTCTACATTTTTTACTGAAGTAATTGTTGTATCCAGTTAGTACTCATTAGCATATATGGTTATCCATAGCTTACTTCATACTTTTATATTTGAGATGCATAACCCCAAAATATCTGGTCCCAGCACAGAGCCGTGTGTGACATCACTCATAACCCCAGCAGGATAGACCGGTAAATCCCCGTTCAGTATTGTTGTGTCCTGTTGCTTGACCAGTATTTCACCCATTGTATTACAAAATAATTAACAACCATGTCTTTCAATTTTCAATGATTCTTTAGTTAGAATAGTGCTGAATGCCTGAGCAAATGCAAGTACCTTCATTCTGGACTTAAAAGTTGCTGTGTCTAAACCTGTTTCATTTTGATAACATATTTTTACGTACCTTCTTTAAAGGCTTCAGTGACTGCAAAGGGGGGTGACATTTGTCAGGTCATACAGTCTGCATTATTTGGAGTGAGGATCAGAACTGTTTGATTTTTATAATCCTTTATGTAGCCGTGGTTGCATATTACAGTGATACACTCTTCTCTACAGGATCAGATTGTAAAGGATTTCAGCATTTAGTTAAAAACTGGGACATTGGCAGCTAGCATAGAAGTCTAAAGCTCTGACTTGTTTTAAGAGTTGCTTCCTGTGGCGAGGGTGTGACACTGAGCAAGTCAAGTAACCAGGCAGCTCTTTGGAACAATTGGCAATTTAGGCTAAGCTCTTTAATGCTCTTCTGGACTGCATGCCTAGTAACTATGAACCTGCTGTCATTGTTTGCCAGCCAACGCCCACTGCATAGTTGATCTAGTTCTGAAACTGTTATGGCAATATAACCAGCAGACCGTTTTGTAATTCAGTTAGGAAATTTTTCTTCATGGCCAGCAGGCACAGCATTTAAAAGTGAAGAACTTAACTACAAAGTTATTTGTAGGTAGCAGCCTCTGCTTTTGTAATAATTATCTTTAACGTGGAATTATTCAGATGACCTTTACTTCTACAGTGATGGTGTATATTGATTTAGCATATGTTATTAGGTGGTTAATGTTTCTTATGCTCTCGTAAATACTTCTTTGTTTAAACTGTACTGTACCTGGCTGGATTTTATGTTATGATGCTAGTGATCTTAAAACAATTTCATGTAGTTCATCCAAAGCTACAAATAAAGTACACGTCATTTATTGGTACACATCATTTATTAGTGCATGTCATTTATTTCTTCATTAAAGTGTGTACACAGTCAACAAGGTGGCTATGACTGTTGTTGTCGGTGGGATTCTCTGTGGATAAAAGTACCTTATGCTCTTATAATCTGGTCATTTTAGACAGTCTTTAATCTGGCCTTGCAGGACTAGTGGGCAAGTGTGTGTGTTTTTTGTGTGTGTGTGTGTGTGTGTGTGTGTGTGTGTGTGTGTGTGTGTGTGTGTGTGTGTGTGTGTGTGTGTGTGTGTGTGCATTAAGTAAGAACACTCTAGCTACTGTGTGTTTGTGTGAAACAAAGTTTGGAATATGTGACTTTAGTCATTATTCATTTTTGACACAGACATCTGAGAAGGATGCAATCAACAATGCATCTATAATTGCTGGGTTTGGGGGATGTCAGTAGATAAAAATGACTGACACTGCTGAGTGGATTAAGTTAAAATGTCATTAGTCTGTCTTTGCAGGACCAGTGTGCAATTGTGTAAAGCAAATTGGAATACTTTACTGTAACCATTTTTATCATAATAAGGCATGTGATGTGTATACAGTCAATTTAGTGGCCTTAATTTCTGAGTACAGATAGTAGATTACAATGACAGCAGTCTGAATGGCATTTATGACTAAAATGTTCTGAAACCAGTACCTTTGCCATTATTGGTTCATTCATTTTGTTTCTTTCCTTACTGGAAAAAAAAAAGTTCAAAGCAACAAATTTAAAACATACTGTAACAAATGTCACTGTTTTACAAATATAATTTAAAACATTCAGGAAGGTGAATCAAAGAGCATATATATATTTATGCGTAGTCCTAAAATTTGTCCAGGAGGTCCATAGATGGAAAAACAGCCCTGAGGCCAAGTTACCCTTAACCTATCACTAGTCAGATGCATTTCTGATGAATGTGAATTTCAGGGGAAGAGAAGTTGACTGCTGTGATGCCAAGTCTATTTTCAATGTGCAGCTATTTTGTTTAGCAAATGGCCATCACTGTTTGTGCTATAAAATTTTAAATACAAGTTTTAAACTAAAGCCAGATCTTTGTAATCATTGCAAAAGTAAAAAAGAAAATAATATGCAGACTGAGGTGTTTGAACAGTGTTTACAGTAATTGGGGGGAGAATGTGTCAAACATGGGACACTGAATGGCTACGTTGGTGGGGCTGGTCCATTACTCTACCTACGGCCCCATTTGACCATGATCTGGCTCTGAATATTACCTGCTGTAAAAGCTGCCTCTTTGCTTGTGTTTTTCCCCACTGCTTACCTCTGATAACTGTCTGATGCTTACCCTTCTCAGATCAAGTTCTAAAACCAGGCAATGAGTACTTCGGAGGTAGTGTTGCCATCTCTAAATTATTTTTGCTAAATCCTCTTTTTTTCCTAATATTGTTAAATTAGTAATCCACAGAAGCAGTGCTTAGTTGTAGGCCTTAGAAGTCTGAATACCCCAAATTACAAGACTTCAGCAAATTATATTACCAACATCAATGTAGAGCAAGCATTTTACTCTGGCCTGTTGATATTCTTTTATGTTCATGTCAGATAATATTCTGGAAGACAGCATAAACATCTTAGTAGAGGCAGAACCTATAAAAAGAGGCTTATCAGACTCACTATGTGAAATGAGAACATTGTGGATGTTGCATGTGTGTTACAACAGCTGGTATCACTAAAGAGGGGAGAGAAGACTATGAAAAAAGCAAATTTGTCAGAAATATCTATGCATCAAAGTTTTAGAGGAAGAACAATTTTTGAATGGAGAAAGAGCTAATCTATGGATTGTTTATTCAAGAAATTATGCTGACTTATTGTCTCAAAGATGTTCTCTGGTCTCCAGTATATTTATTTCTTTTAGCAGGGAAATAATGTAGGTGTGCTGGAAAGAAGTAATGAGGGAACCAGAACAAGCACATAAGAACTTACTTAAAGAAAATCTTTTACCAAAGCCACCTCTAGTAGTAGACCCGTAACAAGCATAGCCCAAGGATCGCTCTTGGGGCCTCTACTGTTTGGGATATACTTTTCTGAGGTGCAAGCCAAAACCAGTGGTCTGCGGCTGACAAAGTTTGCAGATGACTACAAGCTGGGTGCTGTCTTAAATTCCTCTGGTGATGTGAACATCCTCCAAGAGGGTCTTACCCAAACTAATGACTGGTGCCAGAAGCATGACCTCAAACTCAATGCCAAGTAATGCATTATTATCCCCTTTGGGGAAAATGGCATCCCCACTAATTATCACATTAATAACAATGTACTAAGCATGTAATCAGTCATGAGGGACTTGGGCACCCAGGTTGATAGCAACCTGACTTTTGACCATCATGTTGCCTCCGTTGTATCAGGCCCATTATAGAGTACAATGCCCCCTTCAGCATGTACCTTACCAAGCACATGCAGCAGTTGGAGAAAGCACAGAGGTTCCTGACCAGGAAAATCCAGGGTCTCAAACACCTATCCTATACAGATAGGCTAAAAGCGCTGTCCCTGTGCTCATTCTAATACAAACTGCTCAGAGGTGACCTGTGTCTGGCATACAAGGCCATTTCAGGCCCAGTATTGATGGAGTTGCTGCATATCTGTTAAGACAAACTCTACTCATGCAACATGCACGCAAGGCCTTAACCTGGTCTCTGACATTAATAGAACTTGTTGGCGGGATAGATTTGTGTCCCAAAGACTCCCCTGTCTGTGGAATACACCCCCTCTCCATGTCAAGCAGAGTACCTCTCTAGCCCTCTTTAAGAAGAATCTGGACGACTGGATGTGAAACAGAAAATACAACCCTGGGATCCCACCTGTGTCCCTGCTAGGCAGGGGAAACAGGTGCTGACTTTGAGGGAACATGGGCGAAATTCTTGGCTAGGCTTATAAGGGCCTCCGAGCCAATAGCCTAATATCATCCTATGAACCTATGTTAGGCAATCATCTGTGACTAAAAGGATTAGTGGCAATGTAAAAATTGGGAAAGATTAAACTAATTCCACACATGTAGACAAATCTCTCACACAGTAGCGAATCAGCAAATAGGTCCAGCAGGACAACAAATGAAGTAACTGGTCAGAACCCCTTACTGAAAATTCACATACACTGGAAGGGTCAACTACAAGTGCTCATGTGCTAATAGCTTCTGACAAACTTACAAAATGATACATGCT